>NC_059459.1:37570235-37792735 GCF_905237065.1 Salmo salar
AGAGAGAGAGGGGCGTAGAGAGAGAGGGGCGAAGAGAGAGACAGTGGGTAGAAAGAGAGGGGCGTAGAGAGACAGGGGGTAGAGAGAGGGGTTAGAGAGAGCGGGGGTAGAGAATGAGGGGGTAGAGAGAGGGGGTAGATAGGAGTGAGAGAGAGGAGGTAGAGAGAGGGAAGTGAGAGAGAGGGGGTAGAGAGAGGGGGTAGATAGAAGGAGTGAGAGAGAGGAGGTAGACAGAGGGAAGTGAGAGAGAGGGGTTAGAGAGAGAGGAGTGAGAGAGAGTAGAGAGAGCGGAGTGAGAGTAGAGAGCGGGGAGTGAGAGAGGGGGAGGTAGAGAGAGAGTGAGAGAGGGGAGTGAGAGAGGGTAAGCGGGGAGTGAGGGAGAGAGAGTGGGGATTGAGAGAGAGAGAGAGAGAGAGGGAGGTAGAGAGAGAGGAGTGAGAGAAGAGGGGTAAACAGAGAGAGGGTAGAGAGAGAAAGGAGGGAGAGAGAGTAGAGAGGAGAGAGAGAGTAGAGAGGAGAGAGAGAGGAGAGAGAGAGAGATAGAGGGGGGGTGGGGGTGCCAAGGGAGCTTGGTGGAAGTTAGCCTGACAGGAATTGGTCATTTAATGCTTTAGCGCACTGGAGACAGCCCCTGTCATACAGAAAGCCATGACAGGACTCCCCTGGTGCTTTATTTATTAATTATCCAGAGCAGCCAGGGGCCATTTAACTGTCTCACTCCAGGCCTGTCAACTCCACTTCTTGTCATTTCCCGTTCCTCCGTAAACACATCCTTTAACACCGCACCAAAGGTTAATAGAAGGAAATCCACACACCTATTGAAATATAGACATTTTTCAAGGGAACAGGGAATACAGTACAGTTTGCTGTCTGATCGAGGTTGGTTAGGTTCCAGCTGAGTTGTACAGTCGATTTAATTTGGACGGCGTGGATGCAGAGATGCAGAGATAGGCCGATGACGGTAAGGCTAGCGGGTTTGTCTGCACAAACATTTGGATCTTGTTCCCCTGAGGGGTACAGGGTGAAAAATCCACAGACAATTTCTCCATAAATACACTCTCTTATAGGCTTAATATATGCATATGTGTTGTCTAATGCAACTCCCCGGAAATGCATAATATATATATATATATCCTCTCAGATCAGAATTGAAAATTATATATATATATATATATATATATATATATATATATATATATATATATATATATATTTAGCATAATTTAGATAATAATTTAGCAGATTTATCTAAACTTTTCTGAGAAAATTGTGGAAGGAATGGCAGGAGCCAACAAAACTATTGAAGTTCCGTCTGGGAAAAATAAAGTTTCTCTATTCTATTCTGTTCTGTTCTATTCTATTCTGTTCTATTCTGTTCTATTTTGTTCTATTCTATTCTATTCTGTTCTATTCTGTTCTGTTCTGTTCTATTATGTTCAATTATATTCTATTCTGTTCTGTTCTATTCTGTTCTATTCTGTTCTATAAGGTTATATTCTATTATGTTATATTCTGTTCTACTCTATTCTATTATATTCTATTCTGTTCTATTCTATTATGTTCTATTCTATTCTTTTCTATTATGTTCTATTATGTTCTATTATGTTCAATTCTGTGCTATAAGGTTATATTCTATTATGTTATATTCTGTTCTACTCTATTCTATTATGTTTTACTCTATTCTATTCTGTTTTATTCTTTTCTTTTCTCTTCTATTTTATTATGTTCTATTATGTTCTACTCTATTCTATTCTATTCTGTTCTATTCTGTTATATTATGTTCAAATCTGTTCTATAAGGTTATATTCTATTATGTTATATTCTGTTCTACTCTATTCTATTATGTTCTAATCTATTCTATTCTGTTATTTTCTCTTCTATTTTATTATGTTCTATTATGTTCTACTCGATTCTATTCTATTCTGTTTTATTCTTTTCTTTTCTCTTCTATTTTATTCTGTTCTATTATGTTCTACTCTATTATATTATGTTCTATTCTGTTCTATTATTTTCAATTCTGTTCTATAAGGTTATATTCTGTTCTGTTCTGTACTGTTATTTTCTATTCTATTCTGTTCTATTCTGTTCTATATTGTTATTTTATGTTCTGTTATATTCTGTTGTGTTCTGTTCTATTCTGTTCTGTTCTATTCTGTTCTATTCTGTTCTATATTGTTATTTTTATGTTCTGTTATATTCTATTGTGTTCTGTTCTATTCTGTTCTATTCTATTCTGTTCTATTCTATTCTATTCTATACTGCTCTATTCTATTCTATTCTGTTCTATTCTGTTCTATTCTGTTCTGTACTGTTCTGTTCTGTTCTATACTGCTCTATTCTATTCTATTCTATTCTATTCTATTATGTTGTATTCTGTTCTGTACTGTTCTGTACTGTTCTGTACTGTTCTATTCTGTTCTATTCCATTATTTTTATGTTCTGTTATATTCTATTGTGTTCTGTTGTATTCTGTTGTATTCTACATAATCCGAAACTTATTTTGCCCTGTAGATTACAGTACAGCCATTGTGATGCTCATATGGTGGACTCCTGCAACACTGTTAGCAGGATCATTTATGAGAGGAGAGGACAGTCCACAGGTCAGCCCGGACAAAACCTTGATCTGAGAGGACAGGACAGTCCACAGGTCAGCCCGGACAAAACCTTGATCTGAGAGGACAGGACAGAAGTCAGCCTGGACAAAACCTTGATCTGAGAGGACAGGACAGTCCAGAAGTCAGCCTGGACAAAACCTTGATCTGAGAGGACAGGACAGTCCACAAGTCAGCCTGGACAAAACCTTGATCTGAGAGGACAGGACAGTCCACAAGTCAGCCTGGACAAAACCTTGATCTGAGAGGACAGGACAGTCCACAGGTCAGCCCGGACAAAACCTTGATCTGAGAGGACAGGACAGTCCACAAGTCAGCCTGGACAAAACCTTGATCTGAGAGGACAGGACAGTCCACAGGTCAGCCTGGACAAAACCTTGATCTGAGAGGACAGGATAGTCCACAGGTCAGCCTGGACAAAACCTTGATCTGAGAGGACAGGACAGTCCACAAGTCAGCCAAAACTTTAATCTTTCCTCTATTGTGTGCTGATCAGTGAATAAATATTTTATAGGAGCTTTTCTTCAACCAGGCACGTCTCATATTGCGTACCAAATGGAACCCTATTCCCAATATAGTGCACTACTTTAAGCCAGAGCCCTATCTGCCCTGGCCAAAAGTAATGCACTATATAGGGAATAGGGTTCCATTTGGGACACATGCTAGTGTAAGCGGAGTAGCAGCAGTTGTGAGGCGGTTTCTGATGGTGATGGCTGACAGGTACGTATTCCTTTACCAAGATCAACAACTTGAGGCTAATCACTACTGGAAAACAAAACCCATGTTGAAGCTAATCTCTACTGTAAAACACAACCCACCTTGAGGCTAATCACTACTGCAAAACAAAACCCATGTTGAGGCTAATCTCTACTGTAAAACACAACCCACCTTGAGGCTAATCACTACTGGAAAACAAAACCCACATTGAGGCTAATCTCTACTGTAAAACACAACCCACATTGAGGCTAATCATTACTGCAAAACAAACACCATGTTGAGGGTAATCACTACTGTAAAACACAACCATCCTTGAGGCTAATCACTACTGTTAAACACAACCCACCTTGAGACTAATCACTACTGTAAAACACCACCACCCTTGAGGCTAATCACTACTGTAAAACACAACCCACCTTGAGGCTAATCACTACTGTAAAACACAACCCACATTGAGGCTAATCGCTACTGTAAAACACAACCCACATTGAGGCTGATCACTACTGTAAAACACAACCCACCTTGAGGCTAATCACTACTGGAAAACAAAACCCACATTGAGGCTAATCACTACTGTAAAACACAACCACCCTTGAGGCTAATCACTACTGTAAAACACAACCCACCTTGAGGCTAATCACTACTGTAAAACACAACCCACATTGAGGCTAATCGCTACTGTAAAACACAACCCACATTGAGGCTGATCACTACTGTAAAACACAACCCACCTTGAGGCTAATCACTACTGTAAAACACAACCCACCTTGAGGCTAATCACTACTGTAAAACACAAACCACCCCCAAAAACGTTGTTACCACAATATTTAATGGCAGCAAGACCTGGACCTGAATGTATAAAGTGTCTCAGAGTAGGAGTGGTGACCTGGAACAGTTTTGCCTTTCAGATCATAATGACTACGATGACATGGAGAGTGGAGACCTGATCCTAGATCAGCACTCCTACTCTGAGTTGCTGCTGTTCATACAGCCCCAGATAAGATGGCACCGGAGAAGATGGCAGACGTTTTTACATGTCCCCAACGGATTGTGTTTTATTTGTTTACTTATTTTGTACATAATGTTGCCGCTACCGTCTCTTATGATCGAAAATAACTTCTGGACACCAGGACTACGATTACTCACCACGGACTGGCAGAATCCTTTTTTCCTTTAACGTGTCTGACGAGGCCGACACGAACGATATACTGCTTTCTCAGGAACAGGCCCAGATTCTCGTGTTTTTCGTGAAGAGGAGGCGGAGAAAAAGGTGCCAGAGGGCGGGCTGCCTTCTGAGAATTCATAGGGAATCGAATAAACTCCCACTTCTTTCCATTCTGCTAGTAAACGTGCAATCTTTGGAATATAAAATAGATGACCTATAGATGACCTACGCGGAAGATTAATCTACCAACGGGACATTCAAAACTGTAATATCTTACACTTCACGGAGTCGTGGCTGAACGACGACAGTATCAACATACAGCTGACTGGTTAAACACTGTACCGGCAGGATAGAACAGCGGCGTCTGGTAAGACAAGGGGCGGCGGACTATGTATTTTTGTAAATAACAGCTGGTGCACGATATCTAAGGAAGTCTCGAGCTATTGCTCGCCTGAGGTAGAGTATCTCATGATAAACTGTAGACCACACAACCTACTCATGCTGCCAAACTTACCCTCGTAAAACTGACTATCCTTCCGATCCTTGACTTCGGCGATGTCATTTACAAAATAGCCCCCAACACTCTACTCAGCAAACTGGATGTAGTCTAACACAGTGCCATCCATTTTATCACCAAAGCCCCATATACTACCCACCATTGCGACCTGTATGTTCTCGTTGGCTGGCCCTCACTACATATCTGTTGCCAAACCCACTGGCTCCAGGTCATCTATAAGTCTTTGCTAGGTATCTCAGTTCACTGGTCACCATATCAACACCCACCCGCAGCACATGGTCCAGCAGGTATTTTGCAGTGGTCATCCCCAAAGCCAACACTTCCTTTGGCTGCATTTCCTTCCAGTTCTCTGCTGCCAATGACTGGAACAAATTGCAAAAATCTCTGAAGCTGGAGTCTTATATCTCCCTCTCTAAATGTAAGCATCAACTATCTGAGCAGCTTACCGATCACTGTACCTGTCCACAGCCAATCTGTAAATAGCACACCCGACTACCTCATCCCCATATTATTACTTACCCTCTTGCACCCCAGTGTCTCTACTTGCACATCATCTGCACATCTATCACTCCAGTATTAATGCTAAATTGTAATTATTTTCACCTCTAGGGCCTATTTATTGCCTACCTCCCTACTCTTCTACATTTGCACACACTGTTCATAGATTTTTCTATTTTTCTTTTCTATTGTGTTATTGACTGTACATTTGTTTATGTGTAACTCTGTGTTGTTGTTTTTGTCGCACTGCTGTGATTTATCTTGGCCAGGTCGCAGCTGTAAATGAGAACTTGTTCTCAACTAGCCTATTTGGTTAAATAAAGGTGAAATAAAAAAAAAAATAGAGTTTTCATCTGTATTTTCCGTAGCTGTTTACATTCCACCACAGTCAGAGGCTGGCACTAAGGCAGCAATGAATGAGCTGTATTCCGCCATAAGTAAACAAGAAAACGCTCACCCAGAGGCGGCACCCATAGTAGCCGGGGACTTTAATGCAGGGAAACTTAAATCCGTTTTACCAAATTTCTATCAGCATGTTAAATGTGCAACCAGAGGGAAAAGAACTCTGGACCACCTTTACTACACACACAGAGACGCGTACAAAGCTCTCCCTCACCCTCCATTTGGCAAATCTGACCATAATTCTATCCTCCTGACTCCTGCTTACAAGCAAAAATTAAAGCAGGCAGCACCAGTGACTAGATCAATAAAAAAGTGGTCAGATGAAGCAGATGCTAAGATACAGGACTGTTTTGCTAGCACAGACTGGAATATGTTCTTGGATTCCTCCGATGGTATTGAGGAGTACATCACATCAGTCATTGGTTTCATCAATAAGTGCATAGATGATGTCGTCACCACAGTGACCGTACATACCCACCCCAACCAGAAGCCATGGATTACAGGAAACATCTGCACTGAGCTAAAGGCAAGAGCTGCCGCTTTCAAGGAGCAGGACTCTAACACGGAAGCTTATAAGAAATCCGGCTATGCCCTCCGATGAACCATAAAACAGGCAAAGCATCAATTCAGGACTAAGATCGAATCGTACTACACCGGCTCTGATGCACGTCGGATGTGGCAGGGCTTGCAAACCATTACAGACTGCAAAGGGAAGCACAGCCGAGAGCTGCCCAGTGACCCGAGCCTACCAGACGAGCTAAACTACTTCTATGCTCGCTTCAAGGCAAATACCACTGAAACATGCATGAGAGCACCAGCTGCTCTGGAAGACAGTTTGATCACACTTTCCTTTAAACAGGTCAACATTCACAAGGCCGCAGGGCCAGATGGATTTCCAGGATGTGTACTGCAAGCATGCTCTGACCAACTGGCAAGTGTCTTCACTGACATTTTCAACCTCTCCCTGTCCGAGTCTGTAATACCAACATGTTTTAAGCAGACCATCTTTGTGCCTGTGCCCAAGAACACTAAGGTAACCTGCCAAAACAAATACCGACCCGTAGCGCTCACGACTGTAGCCATGAAGTGCTTTGAAAGGCTGGTCATGGCTCACATCAACACCATTATCCCAGAAACACTAGACCCACTCCAATTTCCATACCGCCCCAACAGATCCACAGATGATGCAATCTCTATTGCACTCCACACTGCCCTTTCCCATCTTGACAAAGGAACACCTATGTGAGAATGCTATTCATTGACTACAGCTCAGCGTTCAACACCATAGTGCTCTCAAAGCTCATCACTAAGCTAAGGATCCCCTGGGACTAAACACCTCCCTCTGCAATTGGATCCTGGACTTCCTGACGGGCCACCCTCAGGTGGTAAGGGTAGGTAACAACAGATCCGCCATGCTGATCCTCAACACAAGGGCCCCTCAGGGGTGCGTGCTCAGTCCCCTCCTGTACTCCCTGTTCACTCATGACTGCATGGCCAGGCATGACTCCAACACAATCATTAAGTTTGCTGATGACACAACAGTGGTAGGCCTGATCACAGACAACGACAAGACAGCCTGTAGGGAGGAGGTCAGAGACCTGGCCATGTGGTGCCAGGAAAACAACCTCTCCCTCAACGTGATCAAGACAAAGGAGATGATAGTGGACTACAGGAAAAAGTGGACCGAGCACGCCCCATTTTCATTGACGGGGCTGTAGTGGAGCAGGTTGAGAGCTTCAAGTTCCTTGGTGTCCACATCACCAACAAACTAGCATGGTCCAAGCACACCAAGACAGTCGTGAAGAGGGCATGACAAAACCTATTCCCCCTCAAGAGACTGAAAAGATTTGGCTTGGGTCCTCAGATCCTCAAAAGGTTCTACAGCTGCACCATCGAGAGCATCCTGACTGGTTGCATCACTGCCTGGTTTGGCAACTGCTCGGCCTCTGACAGCAAAGCACTACAGAGGGTAGTGTGAATGATCCAGTACATCACTGGGGTCAAGCTTCCTGCCATCCAGGACCTCTATACCAAGCGGTGTCAGAGGAAGGCCCTAAAAATTGTCAAAGACTCCAGCCACCCTAGTCGTAGAGTTTCTCTGCTACCGCAAGGCAAGCACTAAGTCTAGGTCCAGGAGGCTACTAAACAGTTTCTACCCCCAAGCCATAAGACTTCTGAACACCTAATCAAATGGCTACCCAGACTATTTGCATTGCCCCCCCTCTTTTACACCGCTGCTACTCTATTGTTATCATCTATGCATAGTCACTTTAATAACTTTACCTACATGTACATATTACCTCAACTAACCAGTGCCCCCGCACATTGACTCTGTACCGGTACCCCCCCTGTATGTTGGCTCACTATTGTTATTTTACTGCTGCTCTTTAATTACTTGTTACTTTTATTTCTTATTCTTGTCCATATTTTTTAAAATGCATTGTTGGTTAGGGGCTCATAAGTAAGCATTTCACTTTAAGGTCTACACCTCTTGTATTCGGCGCATGTGACAAACACAATTTGATTTGGTTTGAGATAGACATTCATACAGCCCCAGATAGATGTTCATACAGCCCCAGATAGATGTTCATACAGCCCCAGATAGATGTTCATACAGCCCCAGATAGATGTTCATACAGCCCCAGATAGATGTTCATACAGACCCAGATAGATGTTCATACAGACCCAGATAGATGTTCATACAGCCCCAGATAGATGTTCATACAGCCCCAGATAGATGTTCATACAGCCCCAGATAGATGTCCATACAGACCCAGATAGATGTTCCTACAGCCCCAGTTAGATGTTCATACAGCCCCAGATAGATGTTCATACAGACCCAGATAGATGTTCATACAGCCCCAGATAGATGTTCATACAGCCCCAGTTAGATGTTCATACGGCCCCAGGTAGATGTTCATACGGCCCCAGATAGATGTTCATACAGCCCCAGATAGATGTTCATACGGCCCCAGATAGATGTTCATACGGCCCCAGATAGATGTTCATACAGCCAAAGATAGACGTTCATACAGCCCCAGATAGATGTTCATACAGCCAAAGATAGACGTTCATACAGCAGCAGGTTAAAGCTGAAGAAGAGGAGGGAAAAACCAAGCAGGAGGTAGGAGATGGAAATAAGAACATGAAACTTGGTACACTTGTTCAGTTTGGTGCTCTGGACATATTCAGATATGGAGCTATCAAATAAAAACATACAAATATTTCATGGCACAGATAAAGACTAGATAGAACTACAGTAGAGGGAGGGGGGAGAGAGACCAGCCCAGAGATAAGGAGATGCTCTGCCGTATATAATTAATTAAAGGATCCTAATTAGGAACGTGAGAGCAGGTGCCAGGCTACGGGCTGACAGAACCGACAGCCAGACAACAGGAGAGGGGGGTGGGGTGGGGTAGACTACGGGTATGAGGGGTGTAACGTGACAAGAAGAGAGGGGACAAAGAAACTTTCTGCCTTTTGTCATATGAAGCCTCCAAGGAATAGTTATGTGACAGAAACTGTAGACCCAGACTCCATGGGGTCTCTCCTCTCTTTGTTTAAGACAGATTTTCATTTCGCCAATTGGAGGTTTATGCGGGCAAGCAAGCATAGAGAGATGTTTTTTTTCTACTTCTCTTCCCCTATCCTCATTATTTCGGCATATGCTAAGAATTGCCTGTTGTGTGTATGGTGTCTGGCTTGAGTCAGGTGAGTTAGGATCCTAGATCTATGGTTGTATATTCCATGTATTGAAATACCAACCCAAAATGAAATCATGTTTTCCTAAATACTGGCCCCCTATTCCCTATTTAGTGCATTACTTTTGACCAGGGCCTGTCAAAAGTAGTGCACTATAAAGGGAATAGGGTGCCATTTGGGACAACCTGTAGACTATGTGAAAGGTGATGTCAGAGCATCACCTGATTTCCCCGTTGGTCTCATGGTGTAAGTAGGTTACTAATCATTATCCTAAATGTGTTCCAAGTCGCTGTAGATTCTCTGAGAATCCCCTGTTATTCCTTTGGATAAATACTGCACCACCATAAACACATCAGGAGCAATAATACCACAGGACTCAAAATGACCTGTATGTCGTACAGTTACATTTCCTAGTTATTTACTTCTGGTCTCCAAATGTTGATACACAAACATCCACCTATTTCTGTTGTTTCCAGTCTCTGCACAACCCAGCATCTTTGCGTATCAGTGGATAAGGTAATTGTGTCCATGGATATTTAGATAAAAACTCACACACCGAGACCACCATTAGGAGAGGAGAAGTCCAGCGTGTGTAAGGGAGATGGGCTCAGAAGGGGCATCAGCCTATTTTATCACAATTTGCTCACTAACCAGTTACAAATGTGGCATGTGATCACAATAATGAGTCTTGATGTCACTTAGCCTTTGGGCCGTGTGTGGAATAGTAAAGCAGGGTGTCAGTGCGTTCCTTCCCCCGGTCCCACTCTCTGGCTCTCACAGGCCCTCCTGCACACAAGGTGACAGACACCTTGGTTAAAGAGAGCGAGAGGGGGGCGAGAGAGAGATGGGGGATAGAGAGAGAGGAGAGGAGAAGAGAGAGAGAGAGAAAAGAGAGAGCTAAAGACAGAGAATGAGCAAGGGAGAGAGGAGAGAGAGCAAGAGAGGAAAGAGAGAGAGAGAGCGAGAGAGAGAGAACCCAGCCACTTCGTTTCTCTAACAGCATTATAAATTACTGTAGATCCTATTTGTGTCAGTGGAGGCAAGTGAGGGGAAAATTCAACATCAGCCTATTTATTCATTTACTTATTGTACCAACCAAGCCTCTGTCTGGGTGTGTGTGTAACAGCCTGTCTGGGAGAGAGCGGTGAGTGGGGACAGTCACACTGCACACTGAGCAAATGTGATGTGTTTAGTAACAGTTTAGGGAATATATGGCTCTGGTGTTTAGTAACAGGTTAGGGTGTTTTAGAAGGCAGTACACTCTGAGATAAAAAGGTGCTATCTAGAACCAATAATGGTCCTTCGGCTGTCCCCATAGGAGAACCCTTTGAAGAACCCTTTTTGGTTCCAGGTAGAACCCTTTTGAGTTCTATGTAGAACCCTTTCCACAGAGGGTTCTACATGGAACCTAAAAGAGTTCTATCAGGAACCAAAAAGGGTTCTTCCTGTAGGCCGATACAATGTAAATAAGATTTTTTTCTTAACTGACTTACCTAGTTAAATAAAGGTTACACAACCAAAAGGGGTTATCCTATGGGGGGACAGCCGAAGAACACTTTTGGAACCCTTTTTTCTAGGAGTGAAGCGCAATAAGAGGACATTTTAAAAACCACAGACGAAACATAAAAGTCTGTTTCTAGGCAACAGATTCTATATTCAGAATATTTTTTATTCAAAATTAAATAGTATGTAATGATAGATACAGTATTTCTCAACCTCACGTGCAGCCTAAACTGCCAAATAAAGTGTATTGACCAAAATCCCATTTTTATGGAGTTTTAACTAGAGTGTTTACCCATCGACATATCAGAAAACTTTTGATATCAGCAACTGCTTGTGTCTCAGCAAAACATAAAATTTAATTCCAATACTGTCTTGCTAAGCAACGTTATTTGAATAGATGCTGAGGCCAAGTGCTATAAACGCTCACCTGACAGGAAATTCACAGCTTTCTATGGAATGCTCGCAGTAGTTCCAGGTTTTGAGTAATCGATAATGAGTGACAGAGAATAGATTTCAAAATAGTAATTTCCCCGCAAACAACGCCACAAGTGATTTAGAGAGGGCCAAATTGATAAGACCGTTTTTTGGGGGGGATGCAAGTGAGTCTGTCAATTCTATCAAAAAGTTAATGCTGAATTAGAGGTGTGTGGAGAGGCTTTTCTTTTAATTATCTAGGGATAGGAACGGACTGTGCATCATCATTAGTTTGACTAAATAGCGGCGGTCAGTGACTCAAGTAGTGGTAAACGGCACATTAACAGGCGGAGCTGGGAGAGCTATATTCAATTTGAAAGCCTTCTTTCCTAATCCATCTCCTGTGATCATGTGAAACGCTGAGGCATGGGCTTTTACATTCAATTACATTAATCAGGTTAATTCAGAGTAAAATGTCAACATTGTAATCAAGAACTAGCAAACTAGCGAAAACTAAAATGTCTATCTGTGAACCTGCCTTAATTTAAATGGGTCTGTCAAATGGTTTGTCTCAATCTTCATTTTGTGTTTGTGTCTTCTTTTGAAATTGAGCATTGAGGATTTTCCATTCAAACGATTAAATAGCAACAGTATTTTAGGTTAGATTTAGACATTAACATAAGAGCACATAAAGACTTCGTCATGCCTCAAAATAGCCTCATTCCATTACTGACATCTCCTCCTGTTATGAATACATAGGCCAATTTACATAAAGGCAACAGAACAGAGATTAGCCCTGAATCTACACGCTAACTACAACAATGAATATCTTATGAACCTACAGAGACACCAATGGGGAAGGTGATGACATGCTTCTCTAACTATACACGTCCGTAGTTACTCTCTCTCTCTCTCTGGCGTCAGTCCCACAGTGCCCTATACATAGACTTGTCTGAGTCCCAAAGTGGCACACTACTCCCTACTACATAGGGAGTATGGTGCAATTTGGGGCGTAGGCCTTGTTAGTTAATCCCTGAGACAGAGAGTGACTGAGTCCACTAACACTTGCTCTGCAGCCTAACCTTAGCAGGTGCACTGGGGAATTCATAAACACAGCTGTTGGGTCTCAACCTTTAAACTGTCACATCTACCAGAAAACCCCCCACATCAGACATCACCCCAACACACACACACACACACACACACACACACACACACACACACACACACACACACACACACACACACACACACACACACACACACACACACACACACACACACACACACACACACACACACACGCACACACACACAGCAACATACTGCACGCAATTAGCCTGGATACATCCTGTACTATGCAGCTATGTTATAAGGTCTAGGTATCAAGGTAATAATATAAAAGCTCATGTAAATCCTCTGTTAAAGTCATATTGAATTGAATGAAATGTAAGACAGTAAGAGATTACACATTTATATAAATACATACAGGGCTAAATGATGTTGGTCTTGAATGTTACATCTGAGATGAATACATTCAGCGAGTTCTGTGTCCACTTTCTTGGAACATCTCCATAGCATTATCTAGCCAGGCTATATCTCTTTAAACTGTGTGGACATCTCCATAGCATTATCTAGCCAGGCTATATCTCTTTAAACTGTGGGAACATCTCCATAGCATTATCTAGCCAGGCTATATCTCTTTAAACTGTGGGAACATCTCCATAGCATTATCTAGCCAGGCTATATCTCTTTAAACTGTGGGAACATCTCCATAGCATTATCTAGCCAGGCTATATCTCTTTAAACTGTGGGAACATCTCCATAGCATTATCTAGCCAGGCTATATCTCTTTAAACTGTGAGAACATCTCCATAGCATTATCTAGCCAGGCTATATCTCTTTAAACTGTGGGAACATCTCCATAGCATTATCTAGCCAGGCTATATCTCTTTAAACTGTGTGAACATCTCCATTGCATTATCTTGCCAGGCTATATCTCTTTAAACTGTGAGAACATCTCCATAGCATTATCTAGCCAGGCTATATCTCTTTAAACTGTGAGAACATCTCCATAGCATTATCTAGCCAGGCTATATCTCTTTAAACTGTGGGAACATCTCCATAGCATTATCTAACCAGGCTATATCTCTTTAAACTTCCAGGTGAAGTGGTGTCTCATTCATTCCTTTAATATAACTTTTCTACTTGGCTTTGCATTTAAACTTGTTAAAGTGTGTATAGTCTATAGCTGTCCCTGAACATTAGTGCTGATTAACAGGGAAATTCAGTTCCCTTTGTCTGTAATCAGACTAGACAGAGGTTAAAACAGCTCGATAGCAGAGATAACCAGTCTTTGATCCAAACAGCCATGCAGAAATACAAGCAATAGCCTTCTTCCGTCACAGAAATGTACTGTCAGGCATTTCGGTTTTAAATTACACCTGATTAACCTAAAAGACAGTGGAAGGGAGGAGTGGAGATAGGGGGAAGAGAGGAGTGTAGAGAGGACGATGGAAGGAAGGAATTTGAAAAAATATGAATGAAGTTAACCCTTTGTGGACTGGAAAGAGGACACGCTGATAATACAATACATGACCATCTTTGTTGATCCATTATACAGAGGGGCAATTCCACGATAACAGAGTGATGTTGAGACTCCGATTTTTCACTTTAAAATGTATGCCAAACCAAAACCAATGACTACAAAATTAAACAATCCATACAACTCTACGCACAAGGACGACTTTCAACAATGTCCACTAAATATGTCACAAAAAAAACATATTTACTTGAAGAACAGTGCAGATAGAAAGTTTGGTAACAGAATGACGGGTTGTGCCGTTGGTGCCGTCATTCTGATACCAGAATTTGCATTTGCTCTGTTAAAAGTAGTCCTTGTGCTTGGAGTTGTATGGCTTGTTTAACTTTACAATTGTTGGTTTTTGTTTCTCATACGTTTTCTCAGCATCGTTTTGTTACCGTGGAAATGCCCAGAGACAATGGAAATGTGGACATTTTTGCTTTCACAATGTACCATGTACCATTGATATAAGATCCCCTGTTATTTCATATCTTAAACACAGGCAACCACAGGATTGTTACATCTCATCACTCAGTGATTTAAAGAGGACAATCTGCGACAGCTACCTACATTTAGGAACCTGTTTAAATGAATGATAGATTCTTGCAGAATCTAACTCCTAAATGCCCCGTGAGCTTAGTTCAACTGTCGTAACTCATCGGAACCCAAAATACAAGCTCGTTTTACTCCATTGTTTGTAAACAATGTAATTGTAAACAAACCCAGTATAGCCTCAAAACATGGTTATTAATGTTGTTCTCATGGATGGTCAGTCCTTGCATCCATAGCTCTGTCTATAAATGTAAGGGTAGTGATATTTCTCCAGCCCCATCCCTCAGCTGTTTACCAAAAACTGTGGCTGGGTGGCAGTTTGTTGTTGTTTGAACTGCGCCACAGCAGAAATCTAAATAGCATAATAATACACATTCTCATTAAAATTCATCAGTTTAAGCTAGAGATATCTCTTTTCCCCTTTCGCATCTGGGGTGAAAGGTGACAGAGCTAGAGTGGTGTTTGTCAGACCATGGGACATCTGGGGAGAAAGGTGACAGAGCTAGAGCATTGTTTGTCAGACCATGGGACATCTGGGGAGAAAGGTGACAGAGCTAGAGCGTTGTTTGTCAGACCATGGGACATCTGGGGAGAAAGGTTACAGAGCTAGAGCGTTGTTTGTCAGACCATGAGACATCTGGGGTGAAAGGTGACAGAGCTAGAGTGGTGTTTGTCAGACCATGAGACATCTGGGGTGAAAGGTGACAGAGCTAGTATACAGAGCTAGAGTGGTGTTTGTCAGACCATGAGACATCTGGGGTGAAAGGTGACAGAGCTAGAGCGTTGTTTGTCAGACCATGAGACATCTGGGGTGAAAGGTGACAGAGCTAGAGCGGTGTTTGTCAGACCATGAGACATCTGGGGTGAAAGGTGACAGAGCTAGAGCGTTGTTTGTCAGACCATGAGACATCCCGAAAATCGGAATTCTCATAAAGTCGTATGTAGCGTCCGAAAGGTTTGGCCTACAAACTATTATGACCCGTTTTGATCAATGACCCCAACAATCGTCTGGAACTCATCTGAAGTCGATACAGTCGATCTGCCAACTTCTGGCTTAATGATTTTAACACAGGCGGTTTGAGCACAGGCTTCATGATTTGAGAGTTTTGAGAACAGGCTTCATGATTTGAGAGTTTTGAGAACAGGCTTCATGATTTGAGAGTTTTGAGAACAGGCTTCATGATTTGAGAGTTTTGAGAACAGGCTTCATGATTTGAGAGTTTTGAGAACAGGCTTCATGATTTGAGAGTTTTGAGAACAGGCTTCATGATTTGAGAGGTTTGAGAACAGGCTTCATGATTTGAGAGGTTTGAGCACAGGCTTCATGATTTGAGAGGTTTGAGAACAGGCTTCATGATTTGAGAGGTTTGAGAACAGGCTTCATGATTTGAGAGGTTTGAGAACAAGCTTCATGATTTGAGAGGTTTGAGCACAGGCTTCATGATTTGAGAGGTTTGAGAACAGGCTTCATGATTTGAGAGATTTGAGCACAGGCTTCATGATTTGAGAGGTTTGAGAACAGGCTTAATGATTTGAGAGTTTTGAGAACAGGCTTCATGATTTGAGAGGTTTGAGAACAGGCTTCATGATTTGAGAGGTTTGAGAACAGGCTTCATGATTTGAGAGGTTTGAGAACAGGCTTCATGATTTGAGAGGTTTGAGCACAGGCTTCATGATTTGAGAGGTTTGAGAACAGGCTTAATGATTAACACGTTTTCAGGTGTCTGTTAGTTTGTCACCTGCACAATCCTGCCGTATTTACATCAAACATGTTATTATGGAATCACCCTGCTTTAACCTTTAAATAGTTGATCTGAAATGATCTTAATGACGAGCTGCTCCTGATGATATTTTATGTTGTCTGTATGTTACGTGTGAACTGTGAAGTCAAACACACATTTTCAAATTGCGTGGACAATAAAGTTTTCTATCCTTATTCTAACATCATCTGAAGTACCATCATATTAACCTACTTGGTTAAATAAATAAATCATACCATAGAAACATGTAATTGTAGTAAGGCTCCCGTCTGGAGGGTTGGATAATATAGTTTAACAGTACTGTAGTATATCCATGTAGACGTCTGTTCTATGTGAAACATATCTACAGTAGTGATGCATTTCCCCATAGACGGCTATGTAAAACATGTCCATAGACAAGATACATTAATCCTAATAGTGTAATGAAATAACAAGCCTCTAATGAATACATGTCTTCTGGTCATGTTCTTTTAAAAAACATTTCTGTCCCTTTTTATTGAAATTCTAAAGTCATCCCAAAAATATAGTAGGTTTAGTAGGTTAGTAGGGCTAGGGGGTTTAGTAGAGTTAGACTGTTAGTAGGTTTAGTAGGTTAGTAGGGTTAGTAGGGCTAGGGGGGTTAGTAGGGCTAGGGGTTTAGTAGGGCTAGGGGGTTTAGTAGGGTTAGGGGTTTAGTAGGGCTAGGGGGTTTAGTAGGGCTAGGGGTTTAGTAGGGTTAGGGGGTTTAGTAGTGTTAGCCTGTTAGTAGGTTTAGTAGAGTTAGTAGGTTTAATAGGTAATTAGGTTAGTGGGGTTTAGTAGGGTTAGACTGTTAGTAGGTTTAGTAGGTTTAGTAGGGCTAGGGGGTTTAGTAGGGCTAGGGGGGTTCGTAGGGTTAGGGGTTTAGTAGGTTTAGTAGGGTTAGTAGGGATAGGGGGTTTAGTAAGGTTAGACTGTTAGTAGGTTTAGTAGGTTTAGTAGTGTTAGCCTGTTAGTAGGTTTAGTAGAGTTAGTAGGTTTAATAGGTAATTAGGTTAGTGGGGTTTAGTAGGGTTAGACTGTTAGTAGGTTTAGTAGGTTTAGTAGGGCTAGGGGTTTAGTAGGGCTAGGGGGTTCGTAGGGTTAGGGGTTTAGTAGGTTTAGTAGGGTTAGTAGGGATAGGGGTTTAGTAAGGTTAGACTGTTAGTAGGTTTAGTAGGTTTAGTAGGGTTAGTAGGGTTAGTAGGGCTAGGGGGTTTAGTAGGGCTAGGGGGTTTAGTAGGGTTAGACTGTTAGTAGGTTTAGTAGGTTAGTAGGTTAGTAGGACTAGGGGGTTTAGTAGGGTTAGTAGGGCTAGGGGGTTTAGTAGGGTTAGGGGTTAGTAGGGTTAGACTGTTAGAGGTTTAGTAGGTTTAGTAGGGTTAGTAGGGCTAGGGGTTTAGTAGGGTTAGGGGGTTTAGTAGGGTTAGACTGTTAGTAGGTTTAGTAGGTTTAGTAGGGTTAGTAGGGCTAGGGGGTTTAGTAGGGTTAGACTGTTAGTAGGTTTAGTAGGTTAATAGGGTTAGTAGGGCTAGGGGGGTTAGTAGGGCTAGGGGGTTTAGTAGGGCTAGGGGGTTTAGTAGGGCTAGGGGGTTTAGTAGGTTTAGTAGGGTTAGTAGGGCTAGGGGGTTTAGTAGGGCTAGGGGGTTTAGTAGGGCTAGGGGATTTAGGAGGGTTAGGGGGTTTAGTAGTGTTAGACTGTTAGTAGATTTAGTAGGGTTAGTAGGTTAAATAGGTAAGTAGGTTAGTAGGGTTTAGTAGGGTTAGTAGGTTTAATAGGTAAGTAGGTTAGTAGGGTTAGAAGGTTAGTATGTTAGTAGGTTTAGTAGACTAGAAGGTTTAATAGGTTAGTAGGTTCAGTAGGTTAGTAAGTTTAGTAGGTTAGTGGGTTATAGGTTTAGTATGTTTAGTAGGTTTAGTGAGTTTAGTGAGTTTAGTAGGGTTAGCAGGTTATATGTTTAGTAGGGTTAATAGGTTAGTAGGTGAGTTGGTTAGTAGGGTTAGTAGGTTATATGTTTAGTAGGTTTAGTAGGTTAGAAGGTTTAGTAGGGTTAGGGGGTTTAGTAGGGTTAGGGGGTTTAGTAGGGTTAGAATGTTTGTAGATTTAGTAGGTTTATTAGGTTAGTAGGTTCAGTAGGTTAGTAGGTTTAGTAGGTTAGTAGGTTAGTGGGTTATAGGTTTAGTAGGTTAGTAGGTATAGTAGGTTTAGCAGGTTAGTAGGGTTAGTAGGTTATAGGTTTAGTAGGGTTAGTAAGTTAGTAGGTGAGTTGGTTAGTGGGGTTAGTAGGTTATAGGTTTAGCAGGTTCAGCAGGTTAGTAGGTTATAGGTTTAGTAGGTTTAGCAGGTTAGTAGGGTTAGTAGGTTATATGTTTAGTAGGGTTAGTAAGTTAGTAGGTGAGTTGGTTAGTAGGGTTAGTAGGTTATAGGTTAGTACGTTTAGTAGGTTAGTGGGTTATAGGTTTAGTAGGTTAGTCGTTTTAGTATGTTCAGTAGGTTAGTTGGTTTAGTATGTTAGTAGGGTTACAGGGTTAGTAGGGTTACAGGGTTAGTAGGGTTACAGGGTTACCAGGCTTACAGGGTTACCAGGCTAGAAGGTTAGAGGTTAATAAGGTTAGCATGTTAGCAGGCTATAGGTTAGTAAGGTTAGCATGTTAGCAGGCTATAGGTTAGTAAGGTTAGCATGTTAGCAGGCTGAAGGTTAGTAAGGTAAGCAGGCTATAGGTTAGTAAGGTTAGCATGTTAGCAGGCAATAGGTTAGTAAGGTTAGCATGTTAGCAGTCTATAGGTTAGTAAGGTTAGCATGTTAGCAGGCTGAAGGTTAGTAAGGTTAGCAGGCTATAGGGTAGTAAGGTTAGCATGTTAGCAGGCTATAGGTTAGTAAGGTTAGCATGTTAGCAGGCTACAGGTTAGTAAGGTTAGCATGTTAGCAGGCTACAGGTTAGTAAGGTTAGCAGGCTATAGGTTAGTAAGGTTAGCATGTTAGCAGGCTATAGGTTAGTAAGGTTAGCATGTTAGCAGGCTATAGGTTAGTAAGGTTAGCATGTTAGCAGGCTATAGGTTAGTAAGGTTAGTGGGTTATAGGTTAGTGGGTTATAAGGTTCATATGTTTGTAGGTTTAGTCTCTCAGTCTATACTCCAGGTCAGAGGGAGTAGTGAGACTAGTCTCTCTCTGTCTATACTCCAGGTCAGAGGGAGTAGTGAGACTAGTCTCTCAGTCTATACTCTAGGACAGAGGGAGTAGTGAGACTAGTCTCAGTCTATACTCCAGGACAGAGGGAGTAGTGAGACTAGTCTCTCTCAGTCTATACTCTAGGACAGAGGGAGTAGTGAGACTAGTCTCTGTCTATACTCCAGGTCAGAGGGAGTAGTGAGACTAGTCTCTCAGTCTATACTCCAGGTCAGAGGGAGTAGTGAGACTAGTCTCTCTCAGTCTATACTCTAGGACAGAGGGAGTAGTGAGACTAGTCTCTGTCTATACTCCAGGACATAGGGAGTAGTGAGACTAGTCTCTCTCAGTCTATACTCCAAGACATATGGAGTAGTGAGACTAGTCTCTCTCAGTCTATAATCCAGGACAGATGGAGTAGGGAGACTAGTCTCTCTGTCTATACTCCAGGTCAGAGGGAGTAGTGAGACTAGTCTCTCTCAGTCTATACTCCAGGTCAGAGGGAGTAGTGAGACTAGTCTCTCTGTCTATACTCCAGGACAGAGGGAGTAGTGAGACTAGTCTCTCTGTCTATACTCCAGGACAGATGGAGTAGTGAGAATAGTCTCTCTAAGTCTATATTCCAGGACAGATGGAGTAGTGAGACTAGTCTCTCAGTCTATACTCCAGGTCAGAGGGAGTAGTGAGACTAGTCTCTCAGTCTGTACTCCAGGACAGAGGGAGTAGTGAGACTAGTCTCTCTCAGTCTATACTCCAGGTCAGAGGGAGTAGTGAGACTAGTCTCTCTCAGTCTATACTCCAGGTCAGAGGGAGTAGTGAGACTAGTCTCTCTGTCTATACTCCAGGACAGAGGGAGTAGTGAGACTAGTCTCTCTCAGTCTATACTCCAGGACAGAGGGAGTAGTGAGACTAGTCTCTCTGTCTATACTCCAGGACAGAGGGAGTAGTGAGACTAGTCTCTCAGTCTATACTCCAGGACAGAGGGAGTAGTGAGACTAGTCTCAGTCTATACTCCAGGACAGAGGGAGTAGTGAGACTAGTCTCTCTCAGTCTATACTCTAGGACAGAGGGAGTAGTGAGACTAGTCTCTCTCAGTCTATACTCTAGGACAGAGGGAGTAGTGAGACTAGTCTCTCAGTCTATACTCCAGGACAGAGGGAGTAGTGAGACTAGTCTCTCAGTCTATACTCCAGGTCAGAGGGAGTAGTGAGACTAGTCTCTCTCAGTCTATACTCCAGGACAGAGGGAGTAGTGAGACTAGTCTCTGTCTATACTCCAGGACATATGGAGTAGTGAGACTAGTCTCTCTCAGTCTATACTCCAGGACATATGGAGTAGTGAGACTAGTCTCTCTCAGTCTATACTCCAGGACAGATGGAGTAGGGAGACTAGTCTCTCTGTCTATACTCCAGGTCAGAGGGAGTAAAGAGACTAATCTCTCTAAGTCTATATTCCAGGACAGATGGAGTAGTGAGACTAGTCTCTCAGTCTGTACTCCAGGACAGAGGGAGTAGTGAGACTAGTCTCTCTCAGTCTATACTCCAGGTCAGAGGGAGTAGTGAGACTAGTCTCTCTCAGTCTATACTCCAGGTCAGAGGGAGTAGTGAGACTAGTCTCTCTGTCTATACTCCAGGACAGAGGGAGTAGTGAGACTAGTCTCTCTGTCTATACTCCAGGACAGATGGAGTAGTGAGAATAGTCTCTCTAAGTCTATATTCCAGGACAGATGGAGTAGTGAGACTAGTCTCTCAGTCTATACTCCAGGTCAGAGGGAGTAGTGAGACTAGTCTCTCTCAGTCTATACTCCAGGACAGAGGGAGTAGTGAGACTAGTCTCTCTCAGTCTATACTCCAGGTCAGAGGGAGTAGTGAGACTAGTCTCTCTCAGTCTATACTCCAGGTCAGAGGGAGTAGTGAGACTAGTCTCTCTGTCTATACTCCAGGACAGAGGGAGTAGTGAGACTAGTCTCTCTCAGTCTATACTCCAGGACAGAGGGAGTAGTAAGACTAGTCTCTCTGTCTATACTCCAGGACAGAGGGAGTAGTGAGACTAGTCTCTCAGTCTATATTCCAGGTCAGAGGGAGTAGTGGGACTAGTCTCTCTCAGTCTATACTCCAGGACAGATGGAGTAGTGAGACTAGTCTCTCAGTCTATACTCCAGGACAGAGGGAGTAGTGAGACTAGTCTCTCAGTCTATACTCCAGGACAGAGGGAGTAGTGAGACTAGTCTCTCAGTCTATACTCCAGGTCAGAGGGAGTAGTGAGACTAGTCTCTCAGTCTATACTCCAGGACAGAGGGAGTAGTGAGACTAGTCTCAGTCTATACTCCAGGACAGAGGGAGTAGTGAGACTAGTCTCTCAGTCTATACTCCAGGACAGAGGGAGTAGTTAGACTAGTCTCTCAGTCTATACTCCAGGACAGAGGGAGTAGTGAGACTAGTCTCTCAGTCTATACTCCAGGTCAGAGGGAGTAGTGAGACTAGTCTCTCTCAGTCTATACTCCAGGACAGAGGGAGTAGTGAGACTAGTCTCTCTCAGTCTATACTCCAGGACAGATGGAGAAGTGAGACTAGACTCTCAGTCTACACTCCAGGACAGAGGGAGTAGTGAGACTAGTCTCTCTCAGTCTATAATCCAGGTCAGAGGGACTAGTGAGACTAGTCTCTCTCAGTCTATACTCCAGGACAGAGGGAGTAGTGAGACTAGTCTCCCAGTCTATACTCCAGGACAGAGGGAGTAGTGAGACTAGTCTCCGAGTCTATACTCCAGGACAGAGGGAGTAGTTAGACTAGTCTCTCAGTCTATACTCCAGGACAGATGGAGTAGTGAGACTAGTCTCTCTGTCTATACACCAGGACAGATGGAGTAGTGAGACTAGTCTCAGTCTATACTCCAGGACAGAGGGAGTAGTGAGACTAGTCTCTCTGTCTATACACCAGGACAGATGGAGTAGTGAGACTAGTCTCAGTCTATACTCCTGGACAGAGGGAGTAGTGAGACTAGTCTCTCTCAGTCTATACTCCAGGACAGAGGGAGTAGTGAGACTAGTCTCAGTCTATACTCCAGGTCAGAGTGAGTAGTGAGACTAGTCTCTCTCAGTCTATACTCCAGGACAGAGGGAGTAGTGAGACTAGTCTCTCAGTCTATACTCCAGGTCAGAGGGAGTAGTGAGAGTAGTCTCAGTCTATACTCCAGGACAGAGGGAGTAGTGAGACTAGTCTCTCTCAGTCTATACTCCAGGTCAGAGGGAGTAGTGAGACTAGTCTCTCAGTCTATACTCCAGGTCAGAGGGAGTAGTGAGACTAGTCTCTCAGTCTATACTCCAGGACAGAGGGAGTAGTGAGACTAGTCTCTCAGTCTATACTCCAGGACAGAGGGAGTAGTGAGACTAGTCTCTCAGTCTATACTCCAGGACAGAGGGAGTAGTGAGACTAGTCTCTCAGTCTATACTCCAGGTCAGAGGGAGTAGTGAGACTAGTCTCTCAGTCTATACTCCAGGACAGAGGGAGTAGTGAGACTAGTCTCTCAGTCTATACTCCAGGACAGAGGGAGTAGTGAGACTAGTCTCTCTCAGTCTATACTCCAGGACAGAGGGAGTAGTGAGACTAGTCTCTCAGTCTATACTCCAGGACAGAGGGAGTAGTGAGACTAGTCTCTCAGTCTATACTCCAGGACAGAGGGAGTAGTGAGACTAGTCTCAGTCTATACTCCAGGACAGAGGGAGTAGTGAGACTAGTCTCTCTCAGTCTATACTCCATGTCAGAGGGAGTAGTGAGACTAGTCTCTCAGTCTATACTCCAGGACAGAGGGAGTAGTGAGACTAGTCTCTCTAGTCTATACTCCAGGTCAGAGGGAGTAGTGAGACTAGTCTCAGTCTATACTCCAGGACAGATGGAGTAGTGAGACTAGTCTCAGTCTATACTCCTGGACAGAGGGAGTAGTGAGACTAGTCTCTCAGTCTATACTCCAGGACAGAGGGAGTAGTGAGACTAGTCTCTCAGTCTATACTCCAGGTCAGAGGGAGTAGTGAGACTAGTCTCTCAGTCTATACTCCAGGTCAGAGGGAGTAGTGAGACTAGTCTCAGTCTATACTCCTGGACAGAGGGAGTAGTGAGACTAGTCTCTCAGTCTATACTCCAGGTCAGAGGGAGTAGTGAGACTAGTCTCAGTCTATACTCCAGGACAGAGGGAGTAGTGAGACTAGTCTCTCTCAGTCTATACTCCATCTCAGAGGGAGTAGTGAGACTAGTCTCTCAGTCTATACTCCAGGACAGATGGAGTAGTGAGACTAGTCTCTCAGTCTATACTCCAGGTCAGAGGGAGTAGTGAGACTAGTCTCTCTCAGTCTATACTCCAGGACAGAGGGAGTAGTGAGACTAGTCTCTCTCAGTCTATACTCCAGGACAGAGGGAGTAGTGAGACTAGTCTCTCAGTCTATACTCCAGGACAGAGGGAGTAGTGAGACTAGTCTCTCAGTCTATACTCCAGGACAGAGGGAGTAGTGAGACTAGTCTCTCAGTCTATACTCCAGGACAGAGGGAGTAGTGAGACTAGTCTCAGTCTATACTCCAGGACAGAGGGAGTAGTGAGACTAGTCTCTCAGTCTATACTCCAGGTCTGAGGGAGTAGTGAGAGTAGTCTCAGTCTATACTCCAGGACAGAGGGAGTAGTGAGACTAGTCTCTCTCAGTCTATACTCCAGGACAGAGGGAGTAGTGAGACTAGTCTCTCAGTCTATACTCCAGGACAGAGGGAGTAGTGAGACTAGTCTCTCAGTCTATACTCCAGGACAGAGGGAGTAGTGAGACTAGTCTCTCAGTCTATACTCCAGGTCAGAGGGAGTAGTGAGACTAGTCTCTCTCAGTCTATACTCCAGGACAGAGGGAGTAGTGAGACTAGTCTCTCTCAGTCTATACTCCAGGACAGATGGAGTAGTGAGACTAGTCTCTCTCAGTCTATACTCCAGGACAGAGGGAGTAGTGAGACTAGTCTCTCAGTCTATACTCCAGGACAGAGGGAGTAGTGAGACTAGTCTCTCACAGTCTATACTCCAGGTCAGAGGGAGTAGTGAGACTAGTCTCAGTCTATACTCCAGGACAGAGGGAGTAGTGAGACTAGTCTCTCAGTCTATACTCCTGGACAGAGGGAGTAGTGAGACTAGTCTCTCTCAGTCTATACTCCAGGTCAGAGGGAGTAGTGAGACTAGTCTCTCAGTCTATACTCCAGGACAGAGGGAGTAGTGAGACTAGTCTCTCAGTCTATACTTCAGGACAGATGGAGTAGTGAGACTAGTCTCTCAGTCTATACTCCAGGTCAGAGGGAGTAGTGAGACTAGTCTCAGTCTATACTCCAGGACAGAGGGAGTAGTGAGACTAGTCTCTCAGTCTATACTCCAGGACAGAGGGAGTAGTGAGACTAGTCTCTCAGTCTATACTCCAGGACAGAGGGAGTAGTGAGAACAGTCTCTCAGTCTATACTCCAGGACAGAGGGAGTAGTGAGACTTGTCTCTCTCAGTCTATACTCCAGGTCAGAGGGAGTAGTGAGACTAGTCTCTCTCAGTCTATACTCCAGGACAGAGGGAGTAGTGAGACTAGTCTCTCTGTCTATACTCCAGGACAGAGGGAGTAGTGAGACTTGTCTCTCAGTCTATACTCCAGGACAGAGGGAGTAGTGAGACTAGTCTCTCTCAGTCTATACTCCAGGTCAGAGGGAGTAGTGAGACTAGTCTCTCTCAGTCTATACTCCAGGACAGAGGGAGTAGTGAGACTAGTCTCAGTCTATACTCCAGGACAGAGGGAGTAGTGAGACTAGTCTCTCAGTCTATACTCCAGGTCAGAGGGAGTAGTGAGACTAGTCTCAGTCTATACTCCAGGACAGAGGGAGTAGTGAGACTAGTCTCTCTCAGTCTATACTCCAACTCAGAGGGAGTAGTGAGACTAGTCTCTCAGTCTATACTCCAGGACAGAGGGAGTAGTGAGACTAGTCTCTCAGTCTATACTCCAGGACAGAGGGAGTAGTGAGACTAGTCTCTCAGTCTATACTCCAGGACAGAGGGAGTAGTGAGACTAGTCTCAGTCTATACTCCAGGACAGAGGGAGTAGTGAGACTAGTCTCTCAGTCTATACTCCAGGACAGAGGGAGTAGTGAGACTAGTCTCTAGTCTATACTCCAGGACAGAGGGAGTAGTGAGACTAGTCTCGCTCAGTCTATACTCCAGGTCAGATGGAGGAGTGAGACTAGTCTCTCTCAGTCTATACTCCAGGTCAGAGGGAGTAGTGAGACTAGTCTCTCTCAGTCTATACTCCAGGACAGAGGGAGTAGTGAGACTAGTCTCTCTCAGTCTATACTCCAGGACAGAGGGAGTAGTGAGACTAGTCTCTCAGTCTATACTCCAGGTCAGAGGGAGTAGTGAGACTAGTCTCTCTCAGTCTATAATCCAGGTCAGAGGGACTAGTGAGACTAGTCTCTCTCAGTCTATACTCCAGGACAGAGGGAGTAGTGAGACTAGTCTCCCAGTCTATACTCCAGGACAGAGGGAGTAGTGAGACTAGTCTCCCAGTCTATACTCCAGGACAGAGGGAGTAGTTAGACTAGTCTCTCAGTCTATACTCCAGGACAGATGGAGTAGTGAGACTAGTCTCTCTGTCTATACTCCAGGACAGATGGAGTAGTGAGACTAGTCTCAGTCTATACTCCAGGACAGAGGGAGTAGTGAGACTAGTCTCTCTGTCTATACACCAGGACAGATGGAGTAGTGAGACTAGTCTCAGTCTATACTCCTGGACAGAGGGAGTAGTGAGACTAGTCTCTCTCAGTCTATACTCCAGGACAGAGGGAGTAGTGAGACTAGTCTCTCAGTCTATACTCCAGGTCAGAGTGAGTAGTGAGACTAGTCTCTCTCAGTCTATACTCCAGGACAGAGGGAGTAGTGAGACTAGTCTCTCAGTCTATACTCCAGGACAGAGGGAGTAGTGAGACTAGTCTCTCAGTCTATACTCCAGGACAGAGGGAGTAGTGAGACTAGTCTCTCAGTCTATACTCCAGGTCAGAGGGAGTAGTGAGACTAGTCTCAGTCTATACTCCAGGACAGAGGGAGTAGTGAGACTAGTCTCAGTCTATACTCCAGGACAGAGGGAGTAGTAAGACTAGTCTCTCAGTCTATACTCCAGGACAGAGGGAGTAGTGAGACTAGTCTCTAGTCTATACTCCAGGACAGAGGGAGTAGTGAGACTAGTCTCTCAGTCTATACTCCAGGACAGAGGGAGTAGTGAGACTAGTCTCTCTCAGTCTATACTCCAGGACAGAGGGAGTAGTGAGACTAGTCTCTCAGTCTATACTCCAGGACAGAGGGAGTAGTGAGACTAGTCTCTCTCAGTCTATACTCCAGGACAGAGGGAGTAGTGAGACTAGTCTCTCAGTCTATACTCCAGGTCAGAGGGAGTAGTGAGACTAGTCTCTCAGTCTATACTCCAGGACAGAGGGAGTAGTGAGACTAGTCTCTCAGTCTATACTCCAGGACAGAGGGAGTAGTGAGACTAGTCTCTCTCAGTCTATACTCCAGGACAGAGGGAGTAGTGAGACTTGTCTCTCTCAGTCTATACTCCAGGACAGAGGGAGTAGTGAGACTAGTCTCTCAGTCTATACTCCAGGTCAGAGGGAGTAGTGAGACTAGTCTCTCTCAGTCTATACTCCAGGACAGAGGGAGTAGTGAGACTAGTCTCTCAGTCTATACTCCAGGTCAGAGGGAGTAGTGAGACTAGTCTCAGTCTATACTCCAGGACAGATGGAGTAGTGAGACTAGTCTCAGTCTATACTCCTGGACAGAGGGAGTAGTGAGACTAGTCTCTCAGTCTATACTCCAGGACAGAGGGAGTAGTGAGACTAGTCTCTCTGTCTATACACCAGGACAGATGGAGTAGTGAGACTAGTCTCAGTCTATACTCCTGGACAGAGGGAGTAGTGAGACTAGTCTCTCAGTCTATACTCCAGGACAGAGGGAGTAGTGAGACTAGTCTCTCAGTCTATACTCCAGGTCAGAGGGAGTAGTGAGACTAGTCTCTCTCAGTCTATACTCCAGGACAGAGGGAGTAGTGAGACTAGTCTCTCAGTCTATACTCCAGGACAGAGGGAGTAGTGAGACTAGTCTCTCAGTCTATACTCCAGGACAGAGGGAGTAGTGAGACTAGTCTCTCTCAGTCTATACTCCAGGACAGAGGGAGTAGTGAGACTAGTCTCTCTCAGTCTATACTCCAGGTCAGAGGGAGTAGTGAGACTAGTCTCTCAGTCTATACTCCAGGACAGAGGGAGTAGTGAGACTAGTCTCTCAGTCTATACTCCAGGACAGAGGGAGTAGTGAGACTAGTCTCTCAGTCTATACTCCAGGACAGAGGGAGTAGTGAGACTAGTCTCTCAGTCTATACTCCAGGACAGAGGGAGTAGTGAGACTAGTCTCTCAGTCTATACTCCAGGACAGAGGGAGTAGTGAGACTAGTCTCTAGTCTATACTCCAGGACAGAGGGAGTAGTGAGACTAGTCTCTCAGTCTATACTCCAGGACAGAGGGAGTAGTGAGACTAGTCTCTCTCAGTCTATACTCCAGGACAGAGGGAGTAGTGAGACTAGTCTCTCAGTCTATACTCCAGGACAGAGGGAGTAGTGAGACTAGTCTCTCTCAGTCTATACTCCAGGACAGAGGGAGTAGTGAGACTAGTCTCAGTCTATACTCCAGGTCAGAGGGAGTAGTGAGACTAGTCTCTGTCTATACTCCAGGTCAGAGGGAGTAGTGAGACTAGTCTCTCAGTCTATACTCCAGGTCAGAGGGAGTAGTGAGACTAGTCTCTCAGTATATACTCCTGGACAGAGGGAGTAGTGAGACTAGTCTCTCTCAGTCTATACTCCAGGACAGAGGGAGTAGTGAGACTTGTCTCTCTCAGTCTATACTCCAGGACAGAGGGAGTAGTGAGACTAGTCTCTCAGTCTATACTCCAGGTCAGAGGGAGTAGTGAGACTAGTCTCTCTCTGTCTATACTCCAGGACAGAGGGAGTAGTGAGACTAGTCTCTCAGTCTATACTCCAGGTCAGAGGGAGTAGTGAGACTAGTCTCTCTGTCTATACTCCAGGACAGAGGGAGTAGTGAGACTAGTCTCTCAGTCTATACTCCAGGACAGAGGGAGTAGTGAGACTAGTCTCTCTGTCTATACTCCAGGACAGAGGGAGTAGTGAGACTAGTCTCTCAGTCTATACTCCTGGACAGAGGGAGTAGTGAGACTAGTCTCTCTCAGTCTATACTCCAGGACAGAGGGAGTAGTGAGACTAGTCTCAGTCTATACTCCAGGTCAGAGGGAGTAGTGAGACTAGTCTCTCTCAGTCTATACTCCAGGACAGAGGGAGTAGTGAGACTAGTCTCTCAGTCTATACTCCAGGTCAGAGGGAGTAGTGAGACTAGTCTCAGTCTATACTCCAGGACAGAGGGAGTAGTGAGACTAGTCTCTCAGTCTATACTCCAGGTCAGAGGGAGTAGTGAGACTAGTCTCAGTCTATACTCCAGGACAGAGGGAGTAGTGAGACTAGTCTCAGTCTATACTCCAGGACAGAGGGAGTAGTAAGACTAGTCTCTCAGTCTATACTCCAGGACAGAGGGAGGAGTGAGACTAGTCTCAGTCTATACTCCAGGACAGAGGGAGTAGTGAGACTAGTCTCTCACTCTATACTCCAGGACAGAGGGAGTAGTGAGACTAGTCTCTCTCAGTCTATACTCCAGGACAGAGGGAGTAGTGAGACTAGTCTCTCACTCTATACTCCAGGACAGAGGGAGTAGTGAGACTAGTCTCTCTCAGTCTATACTCCAGGACAGAGGGAGTAGTGAGACTAGTCTCAGTCTATACTCCAGGTCAGAGGGAGTAGTGAGACTAGTCTCTGTCTATACTCCAGGTCAGAGGGAGTAGTGAGACTAGTCTCAGTATATACTCCTGGACAGAAGGAGTAGTGAGACTAGTCTCTCTCAGTCTATACTCCAGGACAGAGGGAGTAGTGAGACTTGTCTCTCTCAGTCTATACTCCAGGACAGAGGGAGTATTGAGACTAGTCTCTCAGTCTATACTCCAGGTCAGAGGGAGTAGTGAGACTAGTCTCTCTCAGTCTATACTCCAGGACAGAGGGAGTAGTGAGACTAGTCTCTCAGTCTATACTCCAGGTCAGAGGGAGTAGTGAGACTAGTCTCAGTCTATACTCCAGGACAGATGGAGTAGTGAGACTAGTCTCAGTCTATACACCTGGACAGAGGGAGTAGTGAGACTAGTCTCTCAGTCTATACTCCAGGACAGAGGGAGTAGTGAGACTAGTCTCTCTGTCTATACACCAGGACAGATGGAGTAGTGAGACTAGTCTCAGTCTATACTCCTGGACAGAGGGAGTAGTGAGACTAGTCTCTCTCAGTCTATACTCCAGGACAGAGGGAGTAGTGAGACTAGTCTCAGTCTATACTCCAGGTCAGAGTGAGTAGTGAGACTAGTCTCTCTCAGTCTATACTCCAGGACAGAGGGAGTAGTGAGACTAGTCTCTCAGTCTATACTCCAGGTCAGAGGGAGTAGTGAGAGTAGTCTCAGTCTATACTCCAGGACAGAGGGAGTAGTGAGACTAGTCTCTCTCAGTCTATACTCCAGGTCAGAGGGAGTAGTGAGACTAGTCTCTCTCAGTCTATTCTCCAGGTCAGAGGGAGTAGTGAGACTAGTCTCTCAGTCTATACTCCAGGACAGAGGGAGTAGTGAGACTAGTCTCTCAGTCTATACTCCAGGTCAGAGGGAGTAGTGAGACTAGTCTCAGTCTATACTCCAGGACAGAGGGAGTAGTGAGACTAGTCTCAGTCTATACTCCAGGACAGAGGGAGTAGTAAGACTAGTCTCTCAGTCTATACTCCAGGACAGAGGGAGGAGTGAGACTAGTCTCAGTCTATACTCCAGGACAGAGGGAGTAGTGAGACTAGTCTCTCACTCTATACTCCAGGACAGAGGGAGTAGTGAGACTAGTCTCTCTCAGTCTATACTCCAGGACAGAGGGAGTAGTGAGACTAGTCTCTCACTCTATACTCCAGGACAGAGGGAGTAGTGAGACTAGTCTCTCTCAGTCTATACTCCAGGACAGAGGGAGTAGTGAGACTAGTCTCAGTCTATACTCCAGGTCAGAGGGAGTAGTGAGACTAGTCTCTGTCTATACTCCAGGTCAGAGGGAGTAGTGAGACTAGTCTCCAGTCTATACTCCAGGTCAGAGGGAGTAGTGAGACTAGTCTCTCAGTCTATACTCCAGGACAGAGGGAGTAGTGAGACTAGTCTCTTCAGTCTATACTCCAGGACAGAGGGAGTAGTGAGACTAGTCTCTCAGTCTATACTCCAGGACAGAGGGAGTAGTGAGACTAGTCTCTCTCAGTCTATACTCCAGGACAGAGGGAGTAGTGAGACTAGTCTCTAGTCTATACTCCAGGTCAGAGGGAGTAGTGAGACTAGTCTCTCTCAGTCTATACTCCAGGACAGATGGGAGTAGTGAGACTAGTCTCTCAGTCTATACTCCAGGTCAGAGGGAGTAGTGAGACTAGTCTCTCTCAGTCTATACTCCAGGACAGAGGGAGTAGTGAGACTAGTCTCTCAGTCTATACTCCAGGACAGAGGGAGTAGTGAGACTAGTCTCTCTCAGTCTATACTCCAGGACAGAGGGAGTAGTGAGACTAGTCTCTCAGTCTATACTCCAGGACAGAGGGAGTAGTGAGACTAGTCTCTAGTCTATACTCCAGGACAGAGGGAGTAGTGAGACTAGTCTCTCTAGTCTATACTCCAGGACAGAGGGAGTAGTGAGACTAGTCTCTCAGTCTATACTCCAGGACAGAGGGAGTAGTGAGACTAGTCTCAGTCTATACTCCAGGACAGAGGGAGTAGTGAGACTAGTCTCTCAGTCTATACTCCAGGACAGAGGGAGTAGTGAGACTAGTCTCTAGTCTATACTCCAGGACAGAGGGAGTAGTGAGACTAGTCTCTCTCAGTCTATACTCCAGGACAGAGGGAGTAGTGAGACTAGTCTCTCAGTCTATACTCCAGGACAGAGGGAGTAGTGAGACTAGTCTCTCAGTCTATACTCCAGGACAGAGGGAGTAGTGAGACTAGTCTCTCAGTCTATACTCCAGGACAGAGGGAGTAGTGAGACTAGTCTCCAGTCTATACTCCAGGACAGAGGGAGTAGTGAGACTAGTCTCTCAGTCTATACTCCAGGACAGAGGGAGTAGTGAGACTAGTCTCTCAGTCTATACTCCAGGACAGATGGAGGAGTGAGACTAGTCTCTCTCAGTCTATACTCCAGGTCAGAGGGAGTAGTGAGACTAGTCTCTCAGTCTATACTCCAGGACAGAGGGAGTAGTGAGAATAGTCTCTCAGTCTATACTCCAGGTCAGAGGGAGTAGTGAGACTAGTCTCTCAGTCTATACTCCAGGACAGAGGGAGTAGTGAGACTAGTCTCTCTCAGTCTATACTCCAGGACAGAGGGAGTAGTGAGACTAGTCTCTCAGTCTATACTCCAGGTCAGAGGGAGTAGTGAGACTAGTCTCTCAGTCTATACTCCAGGTCAGAGGGAGTAGTGAGACTAGTCTCTCAGTCTATACTCCAGGACAGAGGGAGTAGTGAGACTAGTCTCTCAGTCTATACTCCAGGTCAGAGGGACTAGTGAGACTAGTCTCTCAGTCTATACTCCAGGACAGAGGGAGTAGTGAGACTAGTCTCTCAGTCTATACTCCAGGACAGAGGGAGTAGTGAGACTAGTCTCTCTCAGTCTATACTCCAGGTCAGAGGGAGTAGTGAGACTAGTCTCTCTCAGTCTATACTCCAGGACAGAGGGAGTAGTGAGACTAGTCTCTCAGTCTATACTCCAGGTCAGAGGGAGTAGTGAGACTAGTCTCTCAGTCTATACTCCAGGACAGAGGGAGTAGTGAGACTAGTCTCTCTCAGTCTATACTCCAGGACAGAGGGAGTAGTGAGACTAGTCTCTCAGTCTATACTCCAGGACAGAGGGAGTAGTGAGACTAGTCTCTCAGTCTATACTCCAGGACAGAGGGAGTAGTGAGACTAGTCTCTCAGTCTATACTCCAGGTCAGAGGGAGTAGTGAGACTAGTCTCAGTCTATACTCCTGGACAGAGGGAGTAGTGAGACTAGTCTCTCAGTCTATACTCCAGGTCTGAGGGAGTAGTGAGAGTAGTCTCTCTCAGTCTATACTCCAGGACAGAGGGAGTAGTGAGACTAGTCTCTCTCAGTCTATACTCCAGGTCAGAGGGAGTAGTGAGACTAGTCTCAGTCTATACTCCAGGACAGAGGGAGTAGTGAGACTAGTCTCTCAGTCTATACTCCAGGACAGAGGGAGTAGTGAGACTAGTCTCTCTCAGTCTATACTCCAGGACAGAGGGAGTAGTGAGACTAGTCTCTCTCAGTCTATACTCCAGGACAGATGGAGTAGTGAGACTAGTCTCTCTCAGTCTATACTCCATCTCAGAGGGAGTAGTGAGACTAGTCTCTCAGTCTATACTCCAGGACAGATGGAGTAGTGAGACTAGTCTCTCAGTCTATACTCCAGGTCAGAGGGAGTAGTGAGACTAGTCTCAGTCTATACTCCAGGACAGAGGGAGTAGTGAGACTAGTCTCTGTCTATACTCCTGGACAGAGGGAGTAGTGAGACTAGTCTCTCTCAGTCTATACTCCATCTCAGATGGAGTAGTGAGACTAGTCACTCAGTCTATACTCCAGGAGAGAGGGAGTAGTGAGACTAGTCTCTCAGTCTATACTCCAGGACAGAGGAAGTAGTGAGACTTGTCTCTCAGTCTATACTCCAGGTCAGAGGGAGTAGTGAGACTAGTCTCAGTCTATACTCCAGGACAGAGGGAGTAGTGAGACTAGTCTCTCAGTCTATACTCCAGGTCAGAGGGAGTAGTGAGACTAGTCTCTCAGTCTATACTCCAGGACAGAGGGAGTAGTGAGAACAGTCTCAGGCTATACTCCAGGACAGATGGAGTAGTGAGACTTGTCTCTCTCAGTCTATACTCCAGGTCAGAGGGAGTAGTGAGACTAGTCTCTCTCAGTCTATACTCCAGGTCAGAGGGAGTAGTGAGACTAGTCTCTCTGTCTATACTCCAGGACAGAGGGAGTAGTGAGACTTGTCTCTCAGTCTATACTCCAGGACAGAGAGAGTAGTGAGACTAGTCTCTCAGTCTATACTCCAGGACAGAGGGAGTAGTGAGAACAGTCTCAGTCTATACTCCAGGACAGATGGAGTAGTGAGACTTGTCTCTCTCAGTCTATACTCCAGGTCAGAGGGAGTAGTGAGACTAGTCTCTCTCAGTCTATACTCCAGAACAGAGGGAGTAGTGAGACTAGTCTCAGTCTATACTCCAGGACAGAGGGAGTAGTGAGACTAGTCTCTGTCTATGCTCCAGGTCAGAGGGAGTAGTGAGACTAGTCTCTGTCTATACTCCAGGACAGAGGGAGTAGTGAGACTAGTCTCTCTCAGCCTATACTCCATCTCAGAGGGAGTAGTGAGACTAGTCTCTCAGTCTATACTCCAGGACAGAGGGAGTAGTGAGACTAGTCTCTCAGTCTATACTCCAGGACAGATGGAGTAGTGAGACGAGTCTCTCAGTCTATACTCCAGGTCAGAGGGAGTAGTGAGACTAGTCTCAGTCTATACTCCAGGACAGAGGGAGTAGTGAGACTAGTCTCTCAGTCTATACTCCAGGTCAGAGGGAGTAGTGAGAGTAGTCTCAGTCTATACTCCAGGACAGAGGGAGTAGTGAGACTAGTCTCGCTCAGTCTATACTCCAGGACAGATGGAGTAGTGAGACTAGTCTCTCAGTCTATACTCCAGGACAGAGGGAGTAGTGAGACAAGTCTCTCTCAGTCTATACTCCAGGACAGAGGGAGTAGTGAGACTAGTCTCTCAGTCTATACTCCAGGACAGAGTGAGTAGTGAGACTAGTCTCTCTCAGTCTATACTCCAGGACAGAGGGAGTAGTGAGACTAGTCTCTCAGTCTATACTCCAGGACAGAGGGAGTAGTGAGACTAGTCTCTCTCAGTCTATACTCCAGGTCAGAGGGAGTAGTGAGACTAGTCTCTCAGTCTATACTCCAGGTCAGAGGGAGTAGTGAGACTAGTCTCTCAGTCTATACTCCAGGACAGAGGGAGTAGTGAGACTAGTCTCTCAGTCTATACTCCAGGACAGAGGGAGTAGTGAGACTAGTCTCTCTCAGTCTATACTCCAGGTCAGAGGGAGTAGTGAGACTAGTCTCTTCAGTCTATACTCCAGGACAGAGGGAGTAGTGAGACTAGTCTCTCTGTCTATACTCCAGGACAGAGGGAGTAGTGAGACTTGTCTCTCAGTCTATACTCCAGGACAGAGGGAGTAGTGAGACTAGTCTCTCAGTCTATACTCCAGGACAGAGGGAGTAGTGAGACTAGTCTCTCAGTCTATACTCCAGGACAGAGGGAGTAGTGAGACTAGTCTCTCTCAGTCTATACTCCAGGTCAGAGGGAGTAGTGAGACTAGTCTCTCTCAGTCTATACTCCAGGACAGAGGGAGTAGTGAGACTAGTCTCTCAGTCTATACTCCAGGACAGAGGGAGTAGTGAGACTAGTCTCTCAGTCTATACTCCAGGTCAGAGGGAGTAGTGAGACTAGTCTCTCAGTCTATACTCCAGGACAGAGGGAGTAGTGAGACTAGTCTCTCTCAGTCTATACTCCAGGTCAGAGGGAGTAGTGAGACTAGTCTCTCTCAGTCTATACTCCAGGACAGAGGGAGTAGTGAGACTAGTCTCTCAGTCTATACTCCAGGACAGAGGGAGTAGTGAGACTAGTCTCTCAGTCTATACTCCAGGACAGAGGGAGTAGTGAGACTAGTCTCTCAGTCTATACTCCAGGACAGAGGGAGTAGTGAGACTAGTCTCAGTCTATACTCCAGGACAGAGGGAGTAGTGAGACTAGTCTCTCTCAGTCTATACTCCAGGTCAGAGGGAGTAGTGAGACTAGTCTCTCTGTCTATACACCAGGACAGATGGAGTAGTGAGACTAGTCTCAGTCTATACTCCTGGACAGAGGGAGTAGTGAGACTAGTCTCTCTCAGTCTATACTCCAGGACAGAGGGAGTAGTGAGACTAGTCTCTCAGTCTATACTCCAGGACAGAGTGAGTAGTGAGACTAGTCTCTCTCAGTCTATACTCCAGGACAGAGGGAGTAGTGAGACTAGTCTCTCAGTCTATACTCCAGGTCAGAGGGAGTAGTGAGACTAGTCTCCAGTCTATACTCCAGGACAGAGGGAGTAGTGAGACTAGTCTCTCTCAGTCTATACTCCAGGTCAGAGGGAGTAGTGAGACTAGTCTCTCTCAGTCTATACTCCAGGTCAGAGGGAGTAGTGAGACTAGTCTCTCAGTCTATACTCCAGGACAGAGGGAGTAGTGAGACTAGTCTCTCAGTCTATACTCCAGGTCAGAGGGAGTAGTGAGACTAGTCTCTCAGTCTATACTCCAGGACAGAGGGAGTAGTGAGACTAGTCTCAGTCTATACTCCAGGACAGAGGGAGTAGTGAGACTAGTCTCTCAGTCTATACTCCAGGACAGAGGGAGTAGTGAGACTAGTCTCAGTCTATACTCCAGGACAGAGGGAGTAGTGAGACTAGTCTCTCACTCTATACTCCAGGACAGAGGGAGTAGTGAGACTAGTCTCTCTCAGTCTATACTCCAGGACAGAGGGAGTAGTGAGACTAGTCTCTCACTCTATACTCCAGGACAGAGGGAGTAGTGAGACTAGTCTCTCTCAGTCTGTACTCCAGGACAGAGGGAGTAGTGAGACTAGTCTCAGTCTATACTCCAGGTCAGAGGGAGTAGTGAGACTAGTCTCTGTCTATACTCCAGGTCAGAGGGAGTAGTGAGACTAGTCTCAGTATATACTCCTGGACAGAGGGAGTAGTGAGACTAGTCTCTCAGTCTATACTCCAGGTCAGAGGGAGTAGTGAGACTAGTCTCTCTCAGTCTATACTCCAGGACAGAGGGAGTAGTGAGACTTGTCTCTCTCAGTCTATACTCCAGGACAGAGGGAGTAGTGAGACTAGTCTCTCAGTCTATACTCCAGGTCAGAGGGAGTAGTGAGACTAGTCTCTCTCAGTCTATACTCCAGGACAGAGGGAGTAGTGAGACTAGTCTCTCAGTCTATACTCTAGGTCAGAGGGAGTAGTGAGACTAGTCTCAGTCTATACTCCAGGACAGATGGAGTAGTGAGACTAGTCTCAGTCTATACTCCTGGACAGAGGGAGTAGTGAGACTAGTCTCTCAGTCTATACTCCAGGACAGAGGGAGTAGTGAGACTAGTCTCTGTCTATACTCCTGGACAGAGGGAGTAGTGAGACTAGTCTCTCTCAGTCTATACTCCATCTCAGATGGAGTAGTGAGACTAGTCACTCAGTCTATACTCCAGGACAGAGGGAGTAGTGAGACTAGTCTCTCAGTCTATACTCCAGGACAGAGGAAGTAGTGAGACTTGTCTCTCAGTCTATACTCCAGGTCAGAGGGAGTAGTGAGACTAGTCTCAGTCTATACTCCAGGACAGAGGGAGTAGTGAGACTAGTCTCTCAGTCTATACTCCAGGTCAGAGGGAGTAGTGAGACTAGTCTCTCAGTCTATACTCCAGGACAGAGGGAGTAGTGAGAACAGTCTCTAGTCTATACTCCAGGACAGAGGGAGTAGTGAGACTTGTCTCTCTCAGTCTATACTCCAGGACAGAGGGAGTAGTGAGACTTGTCTCTCTCAGTCTATACTCCAGGTCAGAGGGAGTAGTGAGACTAGTCTCTCTGTCTATACTCCAGGACAGAGGGAGTAGTGGGACTAGTCTCTCAGTCTATACTCCAGGACAGAGGGAGTAGTGAGACTAGTCTCTCAGTCTATACTCCAGGACAGAGGGAGTAGTGAGACCAGTCTCTCAGTCTATACTCCAGGACAGAGGGAGTAGTGAGACTTGTCTCTCTCAGTCTATACTCCAGGTCAGAGGGAGTAGTGAGACTAGTCTCTCTAGTCTATACTCCAGGACAGAGGGAGTAGTGAGACTAGTCTCTGTCTATACTCCAGGTCAGAGGGAGTAGTGAGACTAGTCTCTGTCTATACTCCAGGACAGAGGGAGTAGTGAGACTAGTCTCTCTCAGTCTATACTCCATCTCAGAGGGAGTAGTGAGACTAGTCTCTCAGTCTATACTCCAGGACAGAGGGAGTAGTGAGACTAGTCTCTCAGTCTATACTCCAGGACAGATGGAGTAGTGAGACGAGTCTCTCAGTCTATACTCCAGGTCAGAGGGAGTAGTGAGACTAGTCTCAGTCTATACTCCAGGACAGAGGGAGTAGTGAGACTAGTCTCTCAGTCTATACTCCAGGTCTGAGGGAGTAGTGAGAGTAGTCTCAGTCTATACTCCAGGACAGAGGGAGTAGTGAGACTAGTCTCGCTCAGTCTATACTCCAGGACAGATGGAGGAGTGAGACTAGTCTCTCTCAGTCTATACTCCAGGTCAGAGGGAGTAGTGAGACTAGTCTCTCTCAGTCTATACTCCAGGACAGAGGGAGTAGTGAGACTAGTCTCTCTCAGTCTATACTCCAGGACAGAGGGAGTAGTGAGACTAGTCTCTCAGTCTATACTCCAGGTCAGAGGGAGTAGTGAGACTAGTCTCTCTCAGTCTATAATCCAGGTCAGAGGGACTAGTGAGACTAGTCTCTCTCAGTCTATACTCCAGGACAGAGGGAGTAGTGAGACTAGTCTCCCAGTCTATACTCCAGGACAGAGGGAGTAGTGAGACTAGTCTCCGAGTCTATACTCCAGGACAGAGGGAGTAGTGAGAACAGTCTCAGTCTATACTCCAGGACAGATGGAGTAGTGAGACTTGTCTCTCAGTCTATACTCCAGGACAGAGGGAGTAGTGAGACTAGTCTCTCTCAGTCTATACTCCAGGTCAGAGGGAGTAGTGAGACTAGTCTCTCTGTCTATACTCCAGGACAGAGGGAGTAGTGAGACTTGTCTCTCAGTCTATACTCCAGGACAGAGGGAGTAGTGAGACTAGTCTCTCAGTCTATACTCCAGGACAGAGGGAGTAGTGAGACTAGTCTCTCAGTCTATACTCCAGGACAGAGGGAGTAGTGAGACTAGTCTCTCAGTCTATACTCCAGGTCAGAGGGAGTAGTGAGACTAGTCTCTCTCAGTCTATACTCCAGGACAGAGGGAGTAGTGAGACTAGTCTCTCAGTCTATACTCCAGGACAGAGGGAGTAGTGAGACTAGTCTCTCAGTCTATACTCCAGGTCAGAGGGAGTAGTGAGACTAGTCTCTCAGTCTATACTCCAGGACAGAGGGAGTAGTGAGACTAGTCTCTCTCAGTCTATACTCCAGGTCAGAGGGAGTAGTGAGACTAGTCTCTCAGTCTATACTCCAGGACAGAGGGAGTAGTGAGACTAGTCTCTCAGTCTATACTCCAGGACAGATGGAGTAGTGAGACTAGTCTCTCAGTCTATACTCCAGGACAGAGGGAGTAGTGAGACTAGTCTCTCAGTCTATACTCCAGGACAGAGGGAGTAGTGAGACTAGTCTCTCAGTCTATACTCCAGGTCAGAGGGAGTAGTGAGACTAGTCTCTCAGTCTATACTCCAGGACAGAGGGAGTAGTGAGACTAGTCTCTCTCAGTCTATACTCCAGGACAGAGGGAGTAGTGAGACTAGTCTCTGTCTATACTCCAGGACAGATGGAGTAGTGAGACTAGTCTCTCAGTCTATACTCCTGGACAGAGGGAGTAGTGAGACTAGTCTCTCTCAGTCTATACTCCAGGACAGAGGGAGTAGTGAGACTAGTCTCCAGTCTATACTCCAGGTCAGAGTGAGTAGTGAGACTAGTCTCTCTCAGTCTATACTCCAGGACAGAGGGAGTAGTGAGACTAGTCTCTCAGTCTATACTCCAGGACAGAGGGAGTAGTGAGACTAGTCTCTCAGTCTATACTCCAGGACAGAGGGAGTAGTGAGACTAGTCTCTCTCAGTCTATACTCCAGGTCAGAGGGAGTAGTGAGACTAGTCTCTCTCAGTCTATTCTCCAGGACAGAGGGAGTAGTGAGACTAGTCTCTCAGTCTATACTCCAGGACAGAGGGAGTAGTGAGACTAGTCTCTCAGTCTATACTCCAGGTCAGAGGGAGTAGTGAGACTAGTCTCTCAGTCTATACTCCAGGACAGAGGGAGTAGTGAGACTAGTCTCTCAGTCTATACTCCAGGACAGAGGGAGTAGTGAGACTAGTCTCTCAGTCTATACTCCAGGACAGAGGGAGTAGTGAGACTAGTCTCCAGTCTATACTCCAGGTCAGAGGGAGAAGTGAGACTAGTCTCTCTGTCTATACTCCAGGTCAGAGGGAGTAGTGAGACTAGTCTCTCTCAGTCTATACTCCAGGACAGAGGGAGTAGTGAGACTAGTCTCTCACTCTATACTCCAGGACAGAGGGAGTAGTGAGACTAGTCTCTGTCTGTCTATACTCCAGGACAGAGGGAGTAGTGAGACTAGTCTCTCTGTCTATACTCCAGGTCAGAGGGAGTAGTGAGACTAGTCTCTCAGTCTATACTCCAGGTCAGAGGGAGTAGTGAGACTAGTCTCTCAGTCTATACTCCTGGACAGAGGGAGTAGTGAGACTAGTCTCTCAGTCTATACTCCAGGACAGAGGGAGTAGTGAGACTAGTCTCTCAGTCTATACTCCAGGACAGAGGGAGTAGTGAGACTAGTCTCTCTCAGTCTATACTCCAGGACAGAGGGAGTAGTGAGACTAGTCTCTCAGTCTATACTCCAGGACAGAGGGAGTAGTGAGACTAGTCTCTCTCAGTCTATACTCCAGGACAGAGGGAGTAGTGAGACTAGTCTCTCAAGTCTATACTCCAGGTCAGAGGGAGTAGTGAGACTAGTCTCTAGTCTATACTCCAGGACAGAGGGAGTAGTGAGACTAGTCTCTCAGTCTATACTCCTGGACAGAGGGAGTAGTGAGACTAGTCTCTCAGTCTATACTCCAGGACAGAGGGAGTAGTGAGACTAGTCTCTCAGTCTATACTCCTGGACAGAGGGAGTAGTGAGACTAGTCTCTCTCAGTCTATACTCCAGGTCAGAGGGAGTAGTGAGACTAGTCTCTCAGTCTATACTCCAGGACAGAGGGAGTAGTGAGACTAGTCTCTCAGTCTATACTCCAGGACAGAGGGAGTAGTGAGACTTGTCTCTCAGTCTATACTCCAGGACAGAGGGAGTAGTGAGACTAGTCTCCTCAGTCTATACTCCAGGACAGAGGGAGTAGTGAGACTAGTCTCTCAGTCTATACTCCAGGACAGAGGGAGTAGTGAGACTAGTCTCTCAGTCTATACTCCAGGACAGAGAGAGTAGTGAGACTAGTCTCTCAGTCTATACTCCAGGACAGAGGGAGTAGTGAGACTTGTCTCTCTCAGTCTATACTCCAGGTCAGAGGGAGTAGTGAGACTAGTCTCTCTCAGTCTATACTCCAGGTCAGAGGGAGTAGTGAGACTAGTCTCTCTCAGTCTATACTCCAGGACAGAGGGAGTAGTGAGACTAGTCTCTCAGTCTATACTCCAGGACAGAGGGAGTAGTGAGACTAGTCTCTCAGTCTATACTCCAGGACAGAGGGAGTAGTGAGACTAGTCTCTCAGTCTATACTCCAGGACAGATGGAGTAGTGAGACTAGTCTCTCTCTGTCTATACTCCAGGACAGAGGGAGTAGTGAGACTAGTCTCTCTCAGTCTATACTCCAGGACAGAGGGAGTAGTGAGACTAGTCTCTCAGTCTATACTCCAGGACAGAGGGAGTAGTGAGACTAGTCTCTCAGTCTATACTCCAGGTCAGAGGGAGTAGTGAGACTAGTCTCTCAGTCTATACTCCAGGACAGAGGGAGTAGTGAGACTAGTCTCTCTCAGTCTATACTCCAGGTCAGAGGGAGTAGTGAGACTAGTCTCTCAGTCTATACTCCAGGTCAGAGGGAGTAGTGAGACTAGTCTCTCAGTCTATACTCCAGGTCAGAGGGAGTAGTGAGACTAGTCTCTCAGTCTATACTCCAGGACAGAGGGAGTAGTGAGACTAGTCTCTCAGTCTATACTCCAGGTCAGAGGGAGTAGTGAGACTAGTCTCTCTCAGTCTATACTCCAGGACAGAGGGAGTAGTGAGACTAGTCTCTCTCAGTCTATACTCCAGGACAGAGGGAGTAGTGAGACTAGTCTCTCAGTCTATACTCCAGGTCAGAGGGAGTAGTGAGACTAGTCTCTCTCAGTCTATACTCCAGGACAGAGGGAGTAGTGAGACTAGTCTCTCAGTCTATACTCCAGGTCAGAGGGAGTAGTGAGACTAGTCTCAGTCTATACTCCAGGACAGAGGGAGTAGTGAGACTAGTCTCAGTCTATACTCCTGGACAGAGGGAGTAGTGAGACTAGTCTCTCAGTCTATACTCCAGGTCAGAGGGAGTAGTGAGACTAGTCTCTCAGTCTATACTCCTGGACAGAGGGAGTAGTGAGACTAGTCTCTCTCAGTCTATACTCCATGTCAGAGGGAGTAGTGAGACTAGTCTCTCAGTCTATACTCCAGGACAGAGGGAGTAGTGAGACTAGTCTCTCAGTCTATACTCCAGGACAGATGGAGTAGTGAGACTAGTCTCTCAGTCTATACTACAGGTCAGAGGGAGTAGTGAGACTAGTCTCAGTCTATACTCCAGGACAGAGGGAGTAGTGAGACTAGTCTCTCAGTCTATACTACAGGTCAGAGGGAGTAGTGAGACTAGTCTCAGTCTATACTCCAGGACAGAGGGAGTAGTGAGACTAGTCTCTCAGTCTATACTCCAGGACAGATGGAGTAGTGAGACTTGTCTCAGTCTATACTCCAGGACAGAGGGAGTAGTGAGACTAGTCTCTCTCAGTCTATACTCCAGGTCAGAGGGAGTAGTGAGACTAGTCTCTCTGTCTATACTCCAGGACAGAGGGAGTAGTGAGACTTGTCTCTCAGTCTATACTCCAGGACAGAGAGAGTAGTGAGACTAGTCTCTCAGTCTATACTCCAGGACAGAGGGAGTAGTGAGACTAGTCTCTCAGTCTATACTCCAGGACAGAGGGAGTAGTGAGACTTGTCTCTCTCAGTCTATACTCCAGGTCAGAGGGAGTAGTGAGACTAGTCTCTCTCAGTCTATACTCCAGGACAGAGGGAGTAGTGAGACTAGTCTCTCAGTCTATACTCCAGGACAGAGGGAGTAGTGAGACTAGTCTCTCAGTCTATACTCCAGGTCAGAGGGAGTAGTGAGACTAGTCTCTCAGTCTATACTCCAGGACAGAGGGAGTAGTGAGACTAGTCTCTCTCAGTCTATACTCCATCTCAGAGGGAGTAGTGAGACTAGTCTCTCAGTCTATACTCCAGGACAGAGGGAGTAGTGAGACTAGTCTCTCAGTCTATACTCCAGGACAGATGGAGTAGTGAGACTAGTCTCTCAGTCTATACTCCAGGTCAGAGGGAGTAGTGAGACTAGTCTCTCAGTCTATACTCCAGGACAGAGGGAGTAGTGAGACTAGTCTCTCAGTCTATACTCCAGGTCAGAGGGAGTAGTGAGACTAGTCTCTCAGTCTATACTCCAGGACAGAGGGAGTAGTGAGACTAGTCTCTCTCAGTCTATACTCCAGGACAGATGGAGTAGTGAGACTAGTCTCTCTCAGTCTATACTCCAGGTCAGAGGGAGTAGTGAGACTAGTCTCTCTCAGTCTATACTCCAGGACAGAGGGAGTAGTGAGACTAGTCTCTCTCAGTCTATACTCCAGGACAGAGGGAGTAGTGAGACTAGTCTCTCAGTCTATACTCCAGGTCAGAGGGAGTAGTGAGACTAGTCTCTCTCAGTCTATACTCCAGGTCAGAGGGAGTAGTGAGACTAGTCTCTCTCAGTCTATACTCCAGGACAGAGGGAGTAGTGAGACTAGTCTCCCAGTCTATACTCCAGGACAGAGGGAGTAGTGAGACTAGTCTCCCAGTCTATACTCCAGGACAGAGGGAGTAGTTAGACTAGTCTCTCAGTCTATACTCCAGGACAGATGGAGTAGTGAGACTAGTCTCTCTCAGTCTATACTCCAGGTCAGAGGGAGTAGTGAGACTAGTCTCAGTCTATACTCCAGGACAGATGGAGTAGTGAGACTAGTCTCTCAGTCTATACTCCAGGTCAGAGGGAGTAGTGAGACTAGTCTCTCTCTGTCTATACTCCAGGACAGAGGGAGTAGTGAGACTAGTCTCTCTCAGTCTATACTCCAGGACAGATGGAGTAGTGAGACTAGTCTCTCTCAGTCTATACTCCATCTCAGAGGGAGTAGTGAGACTAGTCTCTCAGTCTATACTCCAGGACAGATGGAGTAGTGAGACTAGTCTCTCAGTCTATACTCCAGGTCAGAGGGAGTAGTGAGACTAGTCTCAGTCTATACTCCAGGACAGAGGGAGTAGTGAGACTAGTCTCTGTCTATACTCCTGGACAGAGGGAGTAGTGAGACTAGTCTCTCTCAGTCTATACTCCATGTCAGATGGAGTAGTGAGACTAGTCTCTCAGTCTATACTACAGGTCAGAGGGAGTAGTGAGACTAGTCTCTCAGTCTATACTCCAGGACAGAGGGAGTAGTGAGACTAGTCTCTCAGTCTATACTCCAGGACAGAGGGAGTAGTGAGACTAGTCTCTCAGTCTATACTCCAGGACAGAGGGAGTAGTGAGACTAGTCTCTCAGTCTATACTCCAGGTCAGAGGGAGTAGTGAGACTAGTCTCTCAGTCTATACTCCAGGACAGAGGGAGTAGTGAGAACAGTCTCAGTCTATACTCCAGGACAGATGGAGTAGTGAGACTTGTCTCTCTCAGTCTATACTCCAGGTCAGAGGGAGTAGTGAGACTAGTCTCTCTCAGTCTATACTCCAGGTCAGAGGGAGTAGTGAGACTAGTCTCTCTGTCTATACTCCAGGACAGAGGGAGTAGTGGGACTAGTCTCTCAGTCTATACTCCAGGACAGAGGGAGTAGTGAGACTAGTCTCTCAGTCTATACTCCAGGACAGAGGGAGTAGTGAGAACAGTCTCTCAGTCTATACTCCAGGACAGAGGGAGTAGTGAGACTTGTCTCTCTCAGTCTATACTCCAGGTCAGAGGGAGTAGTGAGACTAGTCTCTCTCAGTCTATACTCCAGAACAGAGGGAGTAGTGAGACTAGTCTCAGTCTATACTCCAGGACAGAGGGAGTAGTGAGACTAGTCTCTGTCTATACTCCAGGTCAGAGGGAGTAGTGAGACTAGTCTCTGTCTATACTCCAGGACAGAGGGAGTAGTGAGACTAGTCTCTCTCAGTCTATACTCCATCTCAGAGGGAGTAGTGAGACTAGTCTCTCAGTCTATACTCCAGGACAGAGGGAGTAGTGAGACTAGTCTCTCAGTCTATACTCCAGGACAGATGGAGTAGTGAGACTAGTCTCTCAGTCTATACTCCAGGTCAGAGGGAGTAGTGAGACTAGTCTCAGTCTATACTCCAGGACAGAGGGAGTAGTGAGACTAGTCTCTCAGTCTATACTCCAGGTCTGAGGGAGTAGTGAGAGTAGTCTCAGTCTATACTCCAGGACAGAGGGAGTAGTGAGACTAGTCTCTCTCAGTCTATACTCCAGGACAGAGGGAGTAGTGAGACTAGTCTCTCTCAGTCTATACTCCAGGTCAGAGGGAGTAGTGAGACTAGTCTCTCTCAGTCTATACTCCAGGACAGAGGGAGTAGTGAGACTAGTCTCTCTCAGTCTATACTCCAGGACAGAGGGAGTAGTGAGACTAGTCTCTCAGTCTATACTCCAGGTCAGAGGGAGTAGTGAGACTAGTCTCTCTCAGTCTATATTCCAGGTCAGAGGGAGTAGTGAGACTAGTCTCTCTCAGTCTATACTCCAGGACAGAGGGAGTAGTGAGACTAGTCTCTCAGTTTATACTCCAGGACAGAGGGAGTAGTGAGACTAGTCTCTCAGTCTATACTCCAGGTCAGAGGGAGTAGTGAGACTAGTCTCTCTCAGTCTATACTCCAGGACAGAGGGAGTAGTGAGACTAGTCTCTCAGTCTATACTCCAGGACAGAGGGAGTAGTGAGACTAGTCTCTCGAGTCTATACTCCAGGACAGAGGGAGTAGTGAGACTAGTCTCTCAGTCTATACTCCAGGACAGAGGGAGTAGTGAGACTAGTCTCTCAGTCTATACTCCAGGACAGAGGGAGTAGTGAGACTAGTCTCTCAGTCTATACTCCAGGACAGAGGGAGTAGTGAGACTAGTCTCTCTGTCTATACTCCAGGACAGAGGGAGTAGTGAGACTAGTCTCTCAGTCTATACTCCAGGACAGAGGGAGTAGTGAGACTAGTCTCTCAGTCTATACTCCAGGTCAGAGGGAGTAGTGAGACTAGTCTCTCAGTCTATACTCCAGGACAGAGGGAGTAGTGAGACTAGTCTCTCAGTCTATACTCCAGGTCAGAGGGAGTAGTGAGACTAGTCTCTCAGTCTATACTCCAGGTCAGAGGGAGTAGTGAGACTAGTCTCTCAGTCTATACTCCAGGACAGAGGGAGTAGTGAGACTAGTCTCTCCAGTCTATACTCCAGGACAGAGGGAGTAGTGAGACTACTCTCAGTCTATACTCCAGGTCAGAGGGAGTAGTGAGACTAGTCTCTCAGTCTATACTCCAGGTCAGAGGGAGTAGTGAGACTAGTCTCTCAGTCTATACTCCAGGACAGAGGGAGTAGTGAGACTAGTCTCTCAGTCTATACTCCAGGACAGAGGGAGTAGTGAGACTAGTCTCTCTCAGTCTATACTCCAGGACAGAGGGAGTAGTGAGACTAGTCTCTCTCAGTCTATACTCCAGGACAGAGGGAGTAGTGAGACTAGTCTCTCTCAGTCTATACTCCAGGACAGAGGGAGTAGTGAGACTAGTCTCTCAGTCTATACTCCAGGACAGATGGAGTAGTGAGACTAGTCTCTCAGTCTATACTCCAGGTCAGAGGGAGTAGTGAGACTAGTCTCAGTCTATACTCCAGGACAGAGGGAGTAGTGAGACTAGTCTCTCAGTCTATACTCCAGGTCAGAGGGAGTAGTGAGACTAGTCTCTCTCAGTCTATACTCCAGGACAGAGGGAGTAGTGAGACTAGTCTCCCAGTCTATACTCCAGGACAGAGGGAGTAGTGAGACTAGTCTCTCTCCAGTCTATACTCCAGGACAGAGGGAGTAGTGAGACTAGTCTCTCAGTCTATACTCCAGGACAGAGGGAGTAGTGAGACTAGTCTCTCAGTCTATACTCCAGGACAGAGGGAGTAGTGAGACTAGTCTCAGTCTATACTCCAGGACAGAGGGAGTAGTGAGACTAGTCTCTCTGTCTATACACCAGGACAGATGGAGTAGTGAGACTAATCTCAGTCTATACTCCTGGACAGAGGGAGTAGTGAGACTAGTCTCAGTCTATACTCCTGGACAGAGGGAGTAGTGAGACTAGTCTCTCAGTCTATACTCCAGGACAGAGGGAGTAGTGAGACTAGTCTCTCAGTCTATACTCCAGGTCAGAGGGAGTAGTGAGACTAGTCTCTCAGTCTATACTCCAGGTCAGAGGGAGTAGTGAGACTAGTCTCAGTCTATACTCCTGGACAGAGGGAGTAGTGAGACTAGTCTCTCAGTCTATACTCCAGGACAGAGGGAGTAGTGAGACTACTCTCAGTCTATACTCCAGGTCAGAGGGAGTAGTTAGACTAGTCTCTCAGTCTATACTCCAGGTCAGAGGGAGTAGTGAGACTAGTCTCTCAGTCTATACTCCAGGACAGAGGGAGTAGTGAGACTAGTCTCTCAGTCTATACTCCAGGTCAGAGGGAGTAGTGAGACTAGTCTCTCTCAGTCTATACTCCAGGACAGAGGGAGTAGTGAGACTAGTCTCTCTCAGTCTATACTCCAGGACAGATGGAGTAGTGAGACTAGTCTCTCAGTCTACACTCCAGGACAGAGGGAGTAGTGAGACTAGTCTCTCAGTCTATACTCCAGGACAGAGGGAGTAGTGAGACTAGTCTCTCAGTCTATACTCCAGGACAGAGGGAGTAGTGAGACTAGTCTCAGTCTATACTCCAGGACAGAGGGAGTAGTGAGACTAGTCTCTCAGTCTATACTCCAGGTCAGAGGGAGTAGTGAGACTAGTCTCTCAGTCTATACTCCAGGACAGAGGGAGTAGTGAGACTTGTCTCTCAGTCTATACTCCAGGACAGAGGGAGTAGTGAGACTAGTCTCTCAGTCTATACTCCAGGACAGAGGGAGTAGTGAGACTAGTCTCTCTCAGTCTATACTCCAGGTCAGAGGGAGTAGTGAGACTAGTCTCTCTGTCTATACTCCAGGACAGAGGGAGTAGTGAGACTAGTCTCTCAGTCTATACTCCAGGACAGAGGGAGTAGTGAGACTAGTCTCTCAGTCTATACTCCAGGACAGAGGGAGTAGTGAGACTAGTCTCTCAGTCTATACTCCAGGACAGATGGAGTAGTGAGACTTGTCTCTCTCAGTCTATACTCCAGGTCAGAGGGAGTAGTGAGACTAGTCTCTCTCAGTCTATACTCCAGGACAGAGGGAGTAGTGAGACTAGTCTCTCAGTCTATACTCCAGGACAGAGGGAGTAGTGAGACTAGTCTCTCAGTCTATACTCCAGGTCAGAGGGAGTAGTGAGACTAGTCTCTCAGTCTATACTCCAGGACAGAGGGAGTAGTGAGACTAGTCTCTCTCAGTCTATACTCCATCTCAGAGGGAGTAGTGAGACTAGTCTCTCAGTCTATACTCCAGGACAGAGGGAGTAGTGAGACTAGTCTCTCAGTCTATACTCCAGGACAGAGGGAGTAGTGAGACTAGTCTCTCTCAGTCTATACTCCAGGTCAGAGGGAGTAGTGAGACTAGTCTCTCAGTCTATACTCCAGGACAGAGGGAGTAGTGAGACTAGTCTCTCTCAGTCTATACTCCAGGACAGAGGGAGTAGTGAGACTAGTCTCTCTCAGTCTATACTCCAGGACAGAGGGAGTAGTGAGACTAGTCTCTCTCAGTCTATACTCCAGGACAGAGGGAGTAGTGAGACTAGTCTCTCAGTCTATACTCCAGGACAGAGGGAGTAGTGAGACTAGTCTCTCAGTCTATACTCCAGGTCAGAGGGAGTAGTGAGACTAGTCTCTCAGTCTATACTCCAGGTCAGAGGGAGTAGTGAGACTAGTCTCTCAGTCTATACTCCAGGACAGAGGGAGTAGTGAGACTAGTCTCTCTCAGTCTATACTCCAGGTCAGAGGGAGTAGTGAGACTAGTCTCAGTCTATACTCCAGGACAGATGGAGTAGTGAGACTAGTCTCTCAGTCTATACTCCAGGTCAGAGGGAGTAGTGAGACTAGTCTCTCTCAGTCTATACTCCAGGACAGAGGGAGTAGTGAGACTAGTCTCTCTCAGTCTATACTCCAGGACAGAGGGAGTAGTGAGACTAGTCTCTCTCAGTCTATACTCCATCTCAGAGGGAGTAGTGAGACTAGTCTCTCAGTCTATACTCCAGGACAGATGGAGTAGTGAGACTAGTCTCTCAGTCTATACTCCAGGTCAGAGGGAGTAGTGAGACTAGTCTCAGTCTATACTCCAGGACAGAGGGAGTAGTGAGACTAGTCTCTGTCTATACTCCTGGACAGAGGGAGTAGTGAGACTAGTCTCTCTCAGTCTATAATCCATCTCAGATGGAGTAGTGAGACTAGTCTCTCAGTCTATACTCCAGGAGAGAGGGAGTAGTGAGACTAGTCTCTCAGTCTATACTCCAGGACAGAGGAAGTAGTGAGACTTGTCTCTCAGTCTATACTCCAGGTCAGAGGGAGTAGTGAGACTAGTCTCTAGTCTATACTCCAGGACAGAGGGAGTAGTGAGACTAGTCTCTCAGTCTATACTCCAGGTCAGAGGGAGTAGTGAGACTAGTCTCTCAGTCTATACTCCAGGACAGAGGGAGTAGTGAGAACAGTCTCAGGCTATACTCCAGGACAGAGGGAGTAGTGAGACTTGTCTCTCTCAGTCTATACTCCAGGTCAGAGGGAGTAGTGAGACTAGTCTCTCTCAGTCTATACTCCAGGTCAGAGGGAGTAGTGAGACTAGTCTCTCTGTCTATACTCCAGGACAGAGGGAGTAGTGAGACTTGTCTCTCAGTCTATACTCCAGGACAGAGAGAGTAGTGAGACTAGTCTCTCAGTCTATACTCCAGGACAGAGGGAGTAGTGAGAACAGTCTCAGTCTATACTCCAGGACAGATGGAGTAGTGAGACTTGTCTCTCTCAGTCTATACTCCAGGTCAGAGGGAGTAGTGAGACTAGTCTCTCTCAGTCTATACTCCAGAACAGAGGGAGTAGTGAGACTAGTCTCAGTCTATACTCCAGGACAGAGGGAGTAGTGAGACTAGTCTCTCAGTCTATACTCCAGGTCAGAGGGAGTAGTGAGACTAGTCTCTGTCTATACTCCAGGACAGAGGGAGTAGTGAGACTAGTCTCTCTCAGTCTATACTCCATCTCAGAGGGAGTAGTGAGACTAGTCTCTCAGTCTATACTCCAGGACAGAGGGAGTAGTGAGACTAGTCTCTCAGTCTATACTCCAGGACAGATGGAGTAGTGAGACTAGTCTCTCAGTCTATACTCCAGGTCAGAGGGAGTAGTGAGACTAGTCTCAGTCTATACTCCAGGACAGAGGGAGTAGTGAGACTAGTCTCTCAGTCTATACTCCAGGTCAGAGGGAGTAGTGAGACTAGTCTCAGTCTATACTCCAGGACAGAGGGAGTAGTGAGACTAGTCTCTCTCAGTCTATACTCCAGGACAGAGGGAGTAGTGAGACTAGTCTCTCTCAGTCTATACTCCAGGACAGAGGGAGTAGTGAGACTAGTCTCTCTCAGTCTATACTCCAGGACAGAGGGAGTAGTGAGACTAGTCTCTCTCAGTCTATACTCCAGGACAGAGGGAGTAGTGAGACTAGTCTCTCAGTCTATACTCCAGGTCAGAGGGAGTAGTGAGACTAGTCTCTCTCAGTCTATACTCCAGGTCAGAGGGAGTAGTGAGACTAGTCTCTCTCAGTCTATACTCCAGGACAGAGGGAGTAGTGAGACTAGTCTCTCTCAGTCTATACTCCAGGACAGAGGGAGTAGTGAGACTAGTCTCTGTCTATACTCCAGGACAGAGGGAGTAGTGAGACTAGTCTCTCTCAGTCTATACTCCAGGACAGAGGGAGTAGTGAGACTAGTCTCTCAGTCTATACTCCAGGACAGAGGGAGTAGTGAGACTAGTCTCTCAGTCTATACTCCAGGACAGAGGGAGTAGTTAGACTAGTCTCTCAGTCTATACTCCAGGACAGAGGGAGTAGTGAGACTAGTCTCTCTCAGTCTATACTCCATCTCAGAGGGAGTAGTGAGACTAGTCTCTCAGTCTATACTCCAGGACAGAGGGAGTAGTGAGACTAGTCTCTCAGTCTATACTCCAGGTCAGAGGGAGTAGTGAGACTAGTCTCTCTCAGTCTATACTCCAGGACAGAGGGAGTAGTGAGACTAGTCTCTCAGTCTATACTCCTGGACAGAGGGAGTAGTGAGACTAGTCTCTCTCAGTCTATACTCCAGGTCAGAGGGAGTAGTGAGACTAGTCTCTCAGTCTATACTCCAGGACAGAGGGAGTAGTGAGACTAGTCTCTCAGTCTATACTCCAGGACAGAGGGAGTAGTGAGACTAGTCTCTCAGTCTATACTCCAGGACAGATGGAGTAGTGAGACTAGTCTCTCAGTCTATACTCCAGGACAGAGGGAGTAGTGAGACTAGTCTCTCAGTCTATACTCCAGGACAGAGGGAGTAGTGAGACTAGTCTCTCAGTCTATACTCCAGGACAGAGGGAGTAGTGAGACTAGTCTCTCTCAGTCTATACTCCAGGACAGAGGGAGTAGTGAGACTAGTCTCTCTCAGTCTATACTCCAGGACAGAGGGAGTAGTGAGACTAGTCTCTCTCAGTCTATACTCCAGGACAGAGGGAGTAGTGAGACTAGTCTCTCTCAGTCTATACTCCAGGACAGAGGGAGTAGTGAGACTAGTCTCTCCAGTCTATACTCCAGGTCAGAGGGAGTAGTGAGACTAGTCTCTCTCAGTCTATACTCCAGGTCAGAGGGAGTAGTGAGACTAGTCTCTCTCAGTCTATACTCCAGGACAGAGGGAGTAGTGAGACTAGTCTCTCTCAGTCTATACTCCAGGACAGAGGGAGTAGTGAGACTAGTCTCTCTCAGTCTATACTCCAGGTCAGAGGGAGTAGTGAGACTAGTCTCTCAGTCTATACTCCAGGACAGAGGGAGTAGTGAGACTAGTCTCTCAGTCTATACTCCAGGACAGAGGGAGTAGTGAGACTAGTCTCTCAGTCTATACTCCAGGTCAGAGGGAGTAGTGAGACTAGTCTCTCAGTCTATACTCCAGGACAGAGGGAGTAGTGAGACTAGTCTCTCAGTCTATACTCCAGGACAGAGGGAGTAGTGAGACTAGTCTCTCAGTCTATACTCCAGGACAGAGGGAGTAGTGAGACTAGTCTCTCAGTCTATACTCCAGGACAGAGGGAGTAGTGAGACTAGTCTCAGTCTATACTCCAGGACAGATGGAGTAGTGAGACTAGTCTCAGTCTATACTCCTGGACAGAGGGAGTAGTGAGACTAGTCTCTCAGTCTATACTCCAGGACAGAGGGAGTAGTGAGACTAGTCTCTCAGTCTATACTCCAGGTCAGAGGGAGTAGTGAGACTAGTCTCTCAGTCTATACTCCAGGTCAGAGGGAGTAGTGAGACTAGTCTCAGTCTATACTCCTGGACAGAGGGAGTAGTGAGACTAGTCTCTCAGTCTATACTCCAGGACAGAGGGAGTAGTGAGACTACTCTCAGTCTATACTCCAGGTCAGAGGGAGTAGTGAGACTAGTCTCTCAGTCTATACTCCAGGTCAGAGGGAGTAGTGAGACTAGTCTCTCAGTCTATACTCCAGGACAGAGGGAGTAGTGAGACTAGTCTCTCAGTCTATACTCCAGGTCAGAGGGAGTAGTGAGACTAGTCTCTCTCAGTCTATACTCCAGGACAGAGGGAGTAGTGAGACTAGTCTCTCTCAGTCTATACTCCAGGACAGAGGGAGTAGTGAGACTAGTCTCTCAGTCTATACTCCAGGACAGAGGGAGTAGTGAGACTAGTCTCTCAGTCTATACTCCAGGACAGATGGAGTAGTGAGACTAGTCTCTCTCAGTCTATACTCCAGGTCAGAGGGAGTAGTGAGACTAGTCTCTCAGTCTATACTCCAGGACAGAGGGAGTAGTGAGACTAGTCTCTCAGTCTATACTCCAGGTCAGAGGGAGTAGTGAGACTAGTCTCTCTCAGTCTATACTCCAGGACAGAGGGAGTAGTGAGACTAGTCTCTCAGTCTATACTCCAGGACAGAGGGAGTAGTGAGACTAGTCTCTCAGTCTATACTCCAGGACAGAGGGAGTAGTGAGACTAGTCTCTCAGTCTATACTCCAGGACAGAGGGAGTAGTGAGACTAGTCTCTCTGTCTATACTCCAGGACAGAGGGAGTAGTGAGACTAGTCTCTCAGTCTATACTCCAGGTCAGAGGGAGTAGTGAGACTAGTCTCTCTGTCTATACTCCAGGACAGAGGGAGTAGTGAGACTAGTCTCTCTCAGTCTATACTCCAGGTCAGAGGGAGTAGTGAGACTAGTCTCTCAGTCTATACTCCAGGACAGAGGGAGTAGTGAGACTAGTCTCTCAGTCTATACTCCAGGACAGAGGGAGTAGTGAGACTAGTCTCTCAGTCTATACTCCAGGACAGAGGGAGTAGTGAGACTAGTCTCTCAGTCTATACTCCAGGTCAGAGGGAGTAGTGAGACTAGTCTCTCACTCTATACTCCAGGACAGAGGGAGTAGTGAGACTAGTCTCTCACTCTATACTCCAGGACAGAGGGAGTAGTGAGACTAGTCTCTCTCAGTCTATACTCCAGGACAGAGGGAGTAGTGAGACTAGTCTCAGTCTATACTCCAGGTCAGAGGGAGTAGTGAGACTAGTCTCTCAGTCTATACTCCAGGTCAGAGGGAGTAGTGAGACTAGTCTCTCAGTCTATACTCCAGGTCAGAGGGAGTAGTGAGACTAGTCTCTCTCAGTCTATACTCCAGGACAGAGGGAGTAGTGAGACTAGTCTCTCTCAGTCTATACTCCAGGACAGAGGGAGTAGTGAGACTAGTCTCTCAGTCTATACTCCAGGACAGAGGGAGTAGTGAGACTAGTCTCTCAGTCTATACTCCAGGACAGATGGAGTAGTGAGACTAGTCTCTCAGTCTATACTCCAGGTCAGAGGGAGTAGTGAGACTAGTCTCTCTGTCTATACACCAGGACAGATGGAATAGTGAGACTAGTCCTCTCAGTCTATACTCCAGGTCAGAGGGAGTAGTGAGACTAGTCTCTCTGTCTATACTCCAGGACAGAGGGAGTAGTGAGACTAGTCTCTCAGTCTATACTCCAGGACAGAGGGAGTAGTGAGACTAGTCTCTCTCAGTCTATACTCCAGGTCAGAGGGAGTAGTGAGACTAGTCTCTCTCAGTCTATACTCCAGGTCAGAGGGAGTAGTGAGACTAGTCTCTCTGTCTATACTCCAGGACAGAGGGAGTAGTGAGACTTGTCTCTCAGTCTATACTCCAGGACAGAGAGAGTAGTGAGACTAGTCTCTCAGTCTATACTCCAGGACAGAGGGAGTAGTGAGACCAGTCTCTAGTCTATACTCCAGGACAGAGGGAGTAGTGAGACTTGTCTCTCTCAGTCTATACTCCAGGTCAGAGGGAGTAGTGAGACTAGTCTCTCTCAGTCTATACTCCAGGACAGAGGGAGTAGTGAGACTAGTCTCAGTCTATACTCCAGGACAGAGGGAGTAGTGAGACTAGTCTCTGTCTATACTCCAGGTCAGAGGGAGTAGTGAGACTAGTCTCTGTCTATACTCCAGGACAGAGGGAGTAGTGAGACTAGTCTCTCTCAGCCTATACTCCATCTCAGAGGGAGTAGTGAGACTAGTCTCTCAGTCTATACTCCAGGACAGAGGGAGTAGTGAGACTAGTCTCTCAGTCTATACTCCAGGACAGAGGGAGTAGTGAGACTAGTCTCTCAGTCTATACTCCAGGTCAGAGGGAGTAGTGAGACTAGTCTCTCAGTCTATACTCCAGGACAGAGGGAGTAGTGAGACTAGTCTCTCTCAGTCTATACTCCAGGTCAGAGGGAGTAGTGAGACTAGTCTCTCTCAGTCTATACTCCAGGACAGAGGGAGTAGTGAGACTAGTCTCTCTCAGTCTATACTCCAGGTCAGAGGGAGTAGTGAGACTAGTCTCTCTCAGTCTATACTCCAGGTCAGAGGGAGTAGTGAGACTAGTCTCTCAGTCTATACTCCAGGACAGAGGGAGTAGTGAGACTAGTCTCTCTCAGTCTATACTCCAGGACAGAGGGAGTAGTGAGACTAGTCTCTCAGTCTATACTCCAGGTCAGAGGGAGTAGTGAGACTAGTCTCTCTCAGTCTATACTCCAGGACAGAGGGAGTAGTGAGACTAGTCTCTCAGTCTATACTCCAGGACAGAGGGAGTAGTGAGACTAGTCTCTCAGTCTATACTCCAGGTCAGAGGGAGTAGTGAGACTAGTCTCTCAGTCTATACTCCAGGACAGAGGGAGTAGTGAGACTAGTCTCAGTCTATACTCCAGGACAGATGGAGTAGTGAGACTAGTCTCTCTCAGTCTATACTCCAGGTCAGAGGGAGTAGTGAGACTAGTCTCTCTGTCTATACTCCAGGACAGAGGGAGTAGTGAGACTAGTCTCTCAGTCTATACTCCTGGTCAGAGGGAGTAGTGAGACTAGTCTCTCAGTCTATACTCCAGGACAGAGGGAGTAGTGAGACTAGTCTCTCAGTCTATACTCCAGGACAGAGGGAGTAGTGAGACTAGTCTCTCTCAGTCTATACTCCAGGTCAGAGGGAGTAGTGAGACTAGTCTCTCAGTCTATACTCCAGGTCAGAGGGAGTAGTGAGACTAGTCTCTCAGTCTATACTCCAGGACAGAGGGAGTAGTGAGACTAGTCTCTCAGTCTATACTCCAGGACAGAGGGAGTAGTGAGACTAGTCTCTCAGTCTATACTCCAGGTCAGAGGGAGTAGTGAGACTAGTCTCTCAGTCTATACTCCAGGTCAGAGGGAGTAGTGAGACTAGTCTCTCTAGTCTATACTCCAGGACAGAGGGAGTAGTGAGACTAGTCTCTCAGTCTATACTCCAGGACAGAGGGAGTAGTGAGACTAGTCTCTCTCAGTCTATACTCCAGGTCAGAGGGAGTAGTGAGACTAGTCTCCTCAGTCTATACTCCAGGACAGATGGAGTAGTGAGACTAGTCTCTCTGTCTATACTCCAGGACAGAGGGAGTAGTGAGACTAGTCTCTCTCAGTCTATACTCCAGGACAGAGGGAGTAGTGAGACTAGTCTCTCAGTCTATACTCCAGGACAGAGGGAGTAGTGAGACTAGTCTCTCTCAGTCTATACTCCAGGACAGAGGGAGTAGTGAGACTAGTCTCTCTCAGTCTATACTCCAGGTCAGAGGGAGTAGTGAGACTAGTCTCTGTCTATACTCCAGGTCAGAGGGAGTAGTGAGACTAGTCTCAGTCTATACTCCAGGACAGAGGGAGTAGTGAGACTAGTCTCTCAGTCTATACTCCAGGTCAGAGGGAGTAGTGAGACTAGTCTCTCTCAGTCTATACTCCAGGACAGAGGGAGTAGTGAGACTTGTCTCTCTCAGTCTATACTCCAGGACAGAGGGAGTAGTGAGACTAGTCTCTCAGTCTATACTCCAGGTCAGAGGGAGTAGTGAGACTAGTCTCTCTCAGTCTATACTCCAGGACAGAGGGAGTAGTGAGACTAGTCTCTCAGTCTATACTCCAGGTCAGAGGGAGTAGTGAGACTAGTCTCAGTCTATACTCCAGGACAGATGGAGTAGTGAGACTAGTCTCTCAGTCTATACTCCAGGTCAGAGGGAGTAGTGAGACTAGTCTCTCAGTCTATACTCCAGGACAGAGGGAGTAGTGAGACTAGTCTCTCAGTCTATACTCCAGGTCAGAGGGAGTAGTGAGACTAGTCTCTCAGTCTATACTCCAGGTCAGAGGGAGTAGTGAGACTAGTCTCAGTCTATACTCCTGGACAGAGGGAGTAGTGAGACTAGTCTCTCAGTCTATACTCCAGGACAGAGGGAGTAGTGAGACTAGTTCTCTCAGTCTATACTCCAGGTCAGAGGGAGTAGTGAGACTAGTCTCTCTAGTCTATACTCCAGGTCAGAGGGAGTAGTGAGACTAGTCTCTCAGTCTATACTCCAGGACAGAGGGAGTAGTGAGACTAGTCTCTCTCAGTCTATACTCCAGGTCAGAGGGAGTAGTGAGACTAGTCTCTCTCAGTCTATACTCCAGGACAGAGGGAGTAGTGAGACTAGTCTCTCTCAGTCTATACTCCAGGACAGAGGGAGTAGTGAGACTAGTCTCTCAGTCTATACTCCAGGACAGAGGGAGTAGTGAGACTAGTCTCTCTCAGTCTATACTCCAGGACAGAGGGAGTAGTGAGACTAGTCTCTCTAGTCTATACTCCAGGACAGAGGGAGTAGTGAGACTAGTCTCTCAGTCTATACTCCAGGACAGAGGGAGTAGTGAGACTAGTCTCTCTAGTCTATACTCCAGGACAGAGGGAGTAGTGAGACTAGTCTCTCTGTCTATACTCCAGGTCAGAGGGAGTAGTGAGACTAGTCTCTCAGTCTATACTCCAGGACAGAGGGAGTAGTGAGACTAGTCTCTCTCAGTCTATACTCCAGGTCAGAGGGAGTAGTGAGACTAGTCTCTCAGTCTATACTCCAGGACAGAGGGAGTAGTGAGACTAGTCTGTCTCAGTCTATACTCCAGGACAGAGGGAGTAGTGAGACTAGTCTCTCAGTCTATACTCCAGGACAGAGGGAGTAGTGAGACTAGTCTCTCAGTCTATACTCCAGGTCAGAGGGAGTAGTGAGACTAGTCTCTCTCAGTCTATACTCCAGGTCAGAGGGAGTAGTGAGACTAGTCTCTCAGTCTATACTCCAAGACAGAGGGAGTAGTGAGACTAGTCTCTCTGTCTATACTCCAGGTCAGAGGGAGTAGTGAGACTAGTCTCCTCAGTCTATACTCCTGGACAGAGGGAGTAGTGAGACTAGTCTCTCTCAGTCTATACTCCAGGACAGAGGGAGTAGTGAGACTAGTCTCTCTCAGTCTATACTCCAGGTCAGAGGGAGTAGTGAGACTAGTCTCTCCAGTCTATACTCCAGGTCAGAGGGAGTAGTGAGACTAGTCTCTCTGTCTATACTCCAGGACAGAGGGAGTAGTGAGACTAGTCTCTCAGTCTATACTCCAGGTCAGAGGGAGTAGTGAGACTAGTCTCTCTCAGTCTATACTCCAGGACAGAGGGAGTAGTGAGACTAGTCTCAGTCTATACTCCAGGACAGATGGAGTAGTGAGACTAGTCTCTCTCAGTCTATACTCCAGGTCAGAGGGAGTAGTGAGACTAGTCTCTCTCAGTCTATACTCCAGGACAGAGGGAGTAGTGACACTAGTCTCTCTCAGTCTATACTCCAGGACAGATGGAGTAGTGAGACTAGTCTCTCAGTCTATTCTCCAGAACAGAGGGAGTAGTGAGACTAGTCTCTCAGTCTATACTCCAGGACAGAGGGAGTAGTGAGACTAGTCTCTCAGTCTATACTCCAGGTCAGAGGGAGTAGTGAGACTAGTCTCAGTCTATACTCCAGGACAGAGGGAGTAGTGAGACTAGTCTCTCTCAGTCTATACTCCATCTCAGAGGGAGTAGTGAGACTAGTCTCTCAGTCTATACTCCAGGACAGATGGAGTAGTGAGACTAGTCTCTCAGTCTATACTCCAGGTCAGAGGGAGTAGTGAGACTAGTCTCAGTCTATACTCCAGGACAGATGGAGTAGTGAGACTAGTCTCAGTCTATACTCCTGGACAGAGGGAGTAGTGAGACTAGTCTCTCAGTCTATACTCCAGGACAGAGGGAGTAGTGAGACTAGTCTCTCAGTCTATACTCCAGGTCAGAGGGAGTAGTGAGACTAGTCTCTCAGTCTATACTCCAGGTCAGAGGGAGTAGTGAGACTAGTCTCAGTCTATACTCCTGGACAGAGGGAGTAGTGAGACTAGTCTCTCTCAGTCTATACTCCAGGACAGAGGGAGTAGTGAGACTAGTCTCTCAGTCTATACTCCAGGTCAGAGGGAGTAGTGAGACTAGTCTCTCTCAGTCTATACTCCAGGACAGAGGGAGTAGTGAGACTAGTCTCTCTCAGTCTATACTCCAGGACAGAGGGAGTAGTGAGACTAGTCTCTCAGTCTATACTCCAGGTCAGAGGGAGTAGTGAGACTAGTCTCTCTCAGTCTATACTCCAGGACAGAGGGAGTAGTGAGACTAGTCTCTCTCAGTCTATACTCCAGGACAGATGGAGTAGTGAGACTAGTCTCTCAGTCTATACTCCAGGACAGAGGGAGTAGTGAGACTAGTCTCTCAGTCTATACTCCAGGTCAGAGGGAGTAGTGAGACTAGTCTCTCAGTCTATACTCCAGGACAGAGGGAGTAGTGAGACTAGTCTCTCAGTCTATACTCCAGGTCAGAGGGAGTAGTGAGAGTAGTCTCAATCTATACTCCAGGACAGAGGGAGTAGTGAGACTAGTCTCTCTCAGTCTATACTCCAGGACAGATGGAGTAGTGAGACTAGTCTCTCTCAGTCTATACTCCAGGTCAGAGGGAGTAGTGAGACTAGTCTCTCAGTCTATACTCCAGGACAGAGGGAGTAGTGAGACTAGTCTCTCTGTCTATACTCCAGGTCAGAGGGAGTAGTGAGACTAGTCTCTCTCTGTCTATACTCCAGGACAGAGGGAGTAGTGAGACTAGTCTCTCTCAGTCTATACTCCAGGACAGAGGGAGTAGTGAGACTAGTCTCTCTCAGTCTATACTCCATCTCAGAGGGAGTAGTGAGACTAGTCTCTCAGTCTATACTCCAGGACAGAGGGAGTAGTGAGACTAGTCTCTCAGTCTATACTCCAGGTCAGAGGGAGTAGTGAGACTAGTCTCTCAGTCTATACTCCAGGACAGAGGGAGTAGTGAGACTAGTCTCTCTGTCTATACTCCAGGACAGAGGGAGTAGTGAGACTAGTCTCTCTCAGTCTATACTCCATGTCAGAGGGAGTAGTGAGACTAGTCTCTCAGTCTATACTCCAGGACAGAGGGAGTAGTGAGACTAGTCTCTCAGTCTATACTCCAGGACAGAGGGAGTAGTGAGACTTGTCTCTCAGTCTATACTCCAGGTCAGAGGGAGTAGTGAGACTAGTCTCTCAGTCTATACTCCAGGACAGAGGGAGTAGTGAGACTAGTCTCTCTCAGTCTATACTCCAGGTCAGAGGGAGTAGTGAGACTAGTCTCAGTCTATACTCCAGGACAGAGGGAGTAGTGAGACTATTCTCTCAGTCTATACTCCAGGACAGATGGAGTAGTGAGACTTGTCTCTCTCAGTCTATACTCCAGGTCAGAGGGAGTAGTGAGACTAGTCTCTCTCAGTCTATACTCCAGGTCAGAGGGAGTAGTGAGACTAGTCTCTCTGTCTATACTCCAGGACAGAGGGAGTAGTGAGACTTGTCTCTCAGTCTATACTCCAGGACAGAGAGAGTAGTGAGACTAGTCTCTCAGTCTATACTCCAGGACAGAGGGAGTAGTGAGAACAGTCTCAGTCTATACTCCAGGACAGATGGAGTAGTGAGACTTGTCTCTCTCAGTCTATACTCCAGGTCAGAGGGAGTAGTGAGACTAGTCTCTCTCAGTCTATACTCCAGGACAGAGGGAGTAGTGAGACTAGTCTCTCAGTCTATACTCCAGGACAGAGGGAGTAGTGAAACTAGTCTCTGTCTATACTCCAGGTTAGAGGGAGTAATGAGACTAGTCTCTCTGTCTATACTCCAGGACAGAGGGAGTAGTGAGACTAGTCTCTCTCAGTCTATACTCCATCTCAGAGGGAGTAGTGAGACTAGTCTCTCAGTCTATACTCCAGGACAGAGGGAGTAGTGAGACTAGTCTCTCAGTCTATACTCCAGGACAGATGGAGTAGTGAGACTAGTCTCTCAGTCTATACTCCAGGTCAGAGGGAGTAGTGAGACTAGTCTCTCAGTCTATACTCCAGGACAGAGGGAGTAGTGAGACTAGTCTCTCAGTCTATACTCCAGGTCTGAGGGAGTAGTGAGAGTAGTCTCAATCTATACTCCAGGACAGAGGGAGTAGTGAGACTAGTCTCTCTCAGTCTATACTCCAGGACAGAGGGAGTAGTGAGACTAGTCTCTCTCAGTCTATACTCCAGGACAGAGGGAGTAGTGAGACTAGTCTCTCTCAGTCTATACTCCAGGACAGAGGGAGTAGTGAGACTAGTCTCTCTCAGTCTATACTCCAGGACAGAGGGAGTAGTGAGACTAGTCTCTCAGTCTATACTCCAGGTCAGAGGGAGTAGTGAGACTAGTCTCTCTCAGTCTATACTCCAGGACAGAGGGAGTAGTGAGACTAGTCTCTCTCAGTCTATACTCCAGGACAGAGGGAGTAGTGAGACTAGTCTCCCAGTCTATACTCCAGGACAGAGGGAGTAGTGAGACTAGTCTCCCAGTCTATACTCCAGGACAGAGGGAGTAGTTAGACTAGTCTCTCAGTCTATACTCCAGGACAGATGGAGTAGTGAGACTAGTCTCTCTGTCTATACACCAGGACAGATGGAGTAGTGAGACTAGTCTCAGTCTATACTCCAGGACAGAGGGAGTAGTGAGACTAGTCTCTCTGTCTATACACCAGGACAGATGGAGTAGTGAGACTAGTCTCAGTCTATACTCCTGGACAGAGGGAGTAGTGAGACTAGTCTCAGTCTATACTCCTGGACAGAGGGAGTAGTGAGACTAGTCTCTCAGTCTATACTCCAGGACAGAGGGAGTAGTGAGACTAGTCTCTCAGTCTATACTCCAGGTCAGAGGGAGTAGTGAGACTAGTCTCTCAGTCTATACTCCAGGTCAGAGGGAGTAGTGAGACTAGTCTCAGTCTATACTCCTGGACAGAGGGAGTAGTGAGACTAGTCTCTCAGTCTATACTCCAGGACAGAGGGAGTAGTGAGACTAGTCTCTCAGTCTATACTCCAGGTCAGAGGGAGTAGTGAGACTAGTCTCTCTCAGTCTATACTCCAGGACAGAGGGAGTAGTGAGACTAGTCTCTCAGTCTATACTCCAGGACAGAGGGAGTAGTGAGACTAGTCTCTCCAGTCTATACTCCAGGTCAGAGGGAGTAGTGAGACTAGTCTCTCTCAGTCTATACTCCAGGACAGAGGGAGTAGTGAGACTAGTCTCTCTCAGTCTATACTCCAGGACAGAGGGAGAAGTGAGACTAGTCTCTCAGTCTACACTCCAGGACAGAGGGAGTAGTGAGACTAGTCTCTCAGTCTATACTCCAGGACAGATGGAGTAGTGAGACTAGTCTCTCAGTCTATACTACAGGTCAGAGGGAGTAGTGAGACTAGTCTCAGTCTATACTCCAGGACAGAGGGAGTAGTGAGACTAGTCTCTCTCAGTCTATACTCCAGGTCAGAGGGAGTAGTGAGACTAGTCTCTCTGTCTATACTCCAGGACAGAGGGAGTAGTGAGACTTGTCTCTCAGTCTATACTCCAGGACAGAGAGAGTAGTGAGACTAGTCTCTCAGTCTATACTCCAGGACAGAGGGAGGAGTGAGACTAGTCTCTCTCAGTCTATACTCCAGGTCAGAGGGAGTAGTGAGACTAGTCTCTCTGTCTATACTCCAGGACAGAGGGAGTAGTGAGACTTGTCTCTCAGTCTATACTCCAGGACAGAGGGAGTAGTGAGACTAGTCTCTCAGTCTATACTCCAGGACAGAGGGAGTAGTGAGAACAGTCTCAGTCTATACTCCAGGACAGATGGAGTAGTGAGACTTGTCTCTCTCAGTCTATACTCCAGGTCAGAGGGAGTAGTGAGACTAGTCTCTCTCAGTCTATACTCCAGGACAGAGGGAGTAGTGAGACTAGTCTCTCAGTCTATACTCCAGGACAGAGGGAGTAGTGAGACTAGTCTCTCTGTCTATACTCCAGGTCAGAGGGAGTAGTGAGACTAGTCTCTCAGTCTATACTCCAGGACAGAGGGAGTAGTGAGACTAGTCTCTCTCAGCCTATACTCCATCTCAGAGGGAGTAGTGAGACTAGTCTCTCTGTCTATACTCCAGGACAGAGGGAGTAGTGAGACTAGTCTCTCTGTCTATACTCCAGGACAGAGGGAGTAGTGAGACTAGTCTCTCTGTCTATACTCCAGGTCTTAGGGAGTAGTGAGACTAGTCTCTCAGTCTATACTCCAGGACAGAGGGAGTAGTGAGACTATTCTCTCTCTGTCTATACTCCAGGTCAGAGGGAGTAGTGAGACTAGTCTCTCTCAGTCTATACTCCAGGTCAGAGGGAGTAGTGAGACTAGTCTCTCTCAGTCTATACTCCAGGACAGAGGGAGTAGTGAGACTAGTCTCTCAGTCTATACTCCAGGTCAGAGGGAGTAGTGAGACTAGTCTCTCAGTCTATACTCCAGGACAGAGGGAGTAGTGAGACTAGTCTCTCTCAGTCTATACTCCAGGACAGAGGGAGTAGTAAGACTAGTCTCTCAGTCTATACTCCAGGACAGAGGGAGGAGTGAGACTAGTCTCAGTCTATACTCCAGGACAGAGGGAGTAGTGAGACTAGTCTCTCACTCTATACTCCAGGACAGAGGGAGTAGTGAGACTAGTCTCTCAGTCTATACTCCAGGTCAGAGGGAGTAGTGAGACTAGTCTCTCTCAGTCTATACTCCAGGACAGAGGGAGTAGTGAGACTAGTCTCTCAGTCTATACTCCAGGTCAGAGGGAGTAGTGAGACTAGTCTCAGTCTATACTCCTGGACAGAGGGAGTAGTGAGACTAGTCTCTCAGTCTATACTCCAGGTCAGAGGGAGTAGTGAGACTAGTCTCTCTCAGTCTATACTCCAGGACAGAGGGAGTAGTGAGACTTGTCTCTCTCAGTCTATACTCCAGGACAGAGGGAGTAGTGAGACTAGTCTCTCAGTCTATACTCCAGGTCAGAGGGAGTAGTGAGACTAGTCTCTCTCAGTCTATACTCCAGAACAGAGGGAGTAGTGAGACTAGTCTCTCAGTCTATACTCCAGGACAGAGGGAGTAGTGAGACTAGTCTCAGTCTATACTCCTGGACAGAGGGAGTAGTGAGACTAGTCTCTCTCAGTCTATACTCCAGGTCAGAGGGAGTAGTGAGACTAGTCTCTCAGTCTATACTCCAGGTCAGAGGTAGTAGTGAGACTAGTCTCTCTCAGTCTATACTCCAGGACAGAGGGAGTATTGAGGGACATATTTCTCTTTTCTCATCATCTCAAGACACTTAAATTAAATGGAAGAAGCCACTTGATTGCTGGATGGAAATCAAAGGGGTAGATGATAAAAAGCTATTAAGGACTTGTAATCCTTTGGCCCAAGGAAAGGAGGACAGTCATGGACCCAGGAGACTATTCATTTAGATCTAATGAAGTCCTTCTTTGTTTGGCTTGTTTTGTTCTTTTGGCCTTGCTCTTTTTGAGGTGGAGTTGTGCTGCTGATAGTGGGCATTCCTGTGTGTGTCCCAAATAGCACCCTATTCCCTACATAGTGCATTACTTTGGCCCTGGTTTGGAATGTCGTTTGGGATGCAGACCCTCTCCTTTCTGGTTTTGTTTGAGAGATGAATACGGATCACTGTTTAATAGGTCCTCAGCGGACAAACGAGGTCTATTAGAGAGTTATTTCATGAATAGAAGATGGACAGAAAGAACCTAGTCTGACTGGAGGTCACATGACAGACTAGTACACCGGTCACATCATCACTGGTTCAGTCAAGCTATGGAGAAATAAGGTTTAAACGTCTGTCCATTCAAGCTATGGAGAAATAAGGTTTAAACGGCCGTCCAGTCACGCTATGGAGAAATAAGGTTTAAACGTCTGTCCATTCAAGCTATGGAGAAATAAGGTTTAAACGGCCATCCAGTCAAGCTATGGAGAAATAAGGTTTAAACGTCTGTCCATTCAAGCTATGGAGAAATAAGGTTTAAACGTCTGTCCATTCAAGCTATGGAGAAATAAGGTTTAAACGGCCATCCAGTCAAGCTATGGAGAAATAAGGTTTAAACGTCTGTCCATTCAAGCTATGGAGAAATAAGGTTTAAACGTCTGTCCATTCAAGCTATGGAGAAATAAGGTTTAAACGTCTGTCCATTCAAGCTATGGAGAAATAAGGTTTAAACGTCTGTCCATTCAAGCTATGGAGAAATAAGGTTTAAACGTCTGTCCAGTCAAGCTATGGAGAAATAAGGTTTAAACGTCTGTCCAGTCAAGCTATGGAGAAATAAGGTTTAAACGTCTGTCCAGTCTCGCTATGGAGAAATAAGGTTTAAACGTCTGTCCAGTCAAGCTATGGAGAAATAAGGTTTAAACGTCTGTCCAGTCTCGCTATGGAGAAATAAGGTTTAAACGTCTGTCCAGTCAAGCTATGGAGAAATAAGGTTTAAATGGCCGTCCAGTCAAGCTATGGAGAAATAAGTTTTTAACGTCTGTCCAGTCAAGCTATTTAGAAATAAGGACTGAACTTATTTATTTGGATGCATTTCTTTGTAGTTTTGTTGTTGTTGCTTTTCCTAATTAAACCGAGAGGAAATACACCTAATACCTTGTCCAACCACTAAATACAACTTTTTAATGAGATCTATCTTCTCAAATCAATCCTCTAGCAGAAGTATTTATCCCCAAGCGAAAAGAAAGTATATTTAAATACATTACAAATATAATGAAGTATACTTAAATATAGTACAAATTCATATAATATACTTCAAATACGAGATGTACTTTTCTAGTATATCTTAAGTATTCTATACATAAACTATTATTACACTTCAACACACTTATTAAAGTGTACTTTAAATTAATAGTTTTTTCAGTATTTTAATATATTGTACGTATGCCATGTTCACGTGCTACTCAGAAATAGGAAACACTGACTTTTACGTCTTGCTAACTGGTTGAACATGGCAAGTGTATAACTACAACCAGTTAGCAAGCTGGAAATGTCTGAGTTTCCTAGTTCTGACTGTGAACGTGGCAATATACTATCATTACAATTCAATACGCTTATTAAAGTGTATTTTACATTCATTGTTTTTCAGTCTTTAACTATATGTTACCTATCATTACACTTAAAACAAACATATTAAAAGTGTACTTCAATTCCATTCACATTCATTGTAATTTTGATATTCATTCCAAATACACTTGGAGTAGATTTTTGAAGTTCAAACATTGTTTGTTTTAATGAATCTCTGCTTGTGAGTGATCAAGTACACAAGAAGTGTAGTTTCAGTAATGAATTCCTGTTCAGAAGAGTGCAGAGAAAGAGAAAGTTGAAAATGGTCATGATTTTTTGTTCCACATAAGGGAAACTTCCACAGCTGAGGAAAGGGAAAGGGGGAGACTAGTCAGTTCTACAACTGAATGCATTCAACTGAAACATGCTTCCTAAGAGTATACTTTTCAATATCTCGAGAAAATATACTTAAGTATACTTTCTAAAAAGTATTTGAAAATGTTTTTTTTGCATATTACCCAGCATCCTTTTCTGCAGCTGGAGTTTTGATTTATAATATGTTTGTTCTGTGTATTTAGCTTATTCAAATGTTTTGATGTTAATTTTCCAACTAAATAATGATGTACATTTTTTATTACACGTTACATATCACACATATTTTGAAACGTTAATTTATCACTGTAATGTGAACAACTCGTGTGAAATGCCACAGCTGCACATTTACCAAACATTTTAATTGTACATTGCTGCTCCAGCCACAACTCCTTTGGAAATAGCATGTTGTAACATTGTGGATGAGAAGATGCCTTGGTGAATCAAGGTAACCTTTACATGGCTATTTACAATAGCCAATGTGGTTAATGAGTAGAAGTCTATTTGTAAAAGTATGTTTGAAACACATTATAAATATACTTTATTTGGGGAAAAAATAAATACAGGAATACGATTTAATTGATTATGCTAGTATATTAATAATACAATGACATTGACTGGTCAACTACATCAAACTTACACTTAATCAGAATTGTAGTATATTTCTAATTTAGGAGAAATATACATAAAATGTACTTAAGGTGTATTCAAGGTATATTTTTTTTTTGCTCTTTATCTAGTATACTAAGAATATACTTAAGTACAAAAAAAGTGTCTACATTTACATCATTTTAAATGTATTTAATATATATTTAGCTAATAACACTAATAAAGTTGACATTAAATGAATTAAATGTATTTAAAATTGTTCCAATTTAGATCATGTTTAGTATACTAAAGTATATTTATGACGAACATATTCTTTATACTTAAATATATTAATGATTTAAGTATATTTAAATATATGTATTTTCTGCTTGGGTCATCAATGTTCTCTGTGTGGGAGTTACGTCCATCTGATGATCTGTTGAGATCAATGGTATTAACATGTCATTTAGCACACACACACTCACACACACTCACACACACACACACACACACACACACACACACACACACACCACACACACACTCACACACACTCACACACTGGTATTAGCATGTCATTTAGCAATACGGTCAGCGAGCGTCTGTCCCCAAGGAGACCACTAGCTAACAACTCACTAAGGAACTGACTAGGAAGGAAGAGCCTACATTCAAACACTCATCATGAGGGGAATAAGGTCCAGAATAGATATTCACCGTTTTGTGTGCAAACAATTCTCTTCCACAGCTGGCCATTTTATATAGATCATGAAAATATACAATTGAAATAAATGGGAAACATCACAAACACACACACACACACATAATGTTTACATATCTTGCATTACTCATCTCATATGTATATACTGTATTCTATCCTATTCTACTGTATCTTAGTCTATGTATTACTCATCTCATATGTATATACTGTATTCTATTCTACTGTATCTTAGTCTATGCATTACTCATCTCATATGTATATACTGTATTCTATTCTACTATATCTTAGTCTATGCATTACTCATCTCATATGTATATACTGTATTCTATTCTATTCTACTGTATCTTAGTCTATGCATTACTAATCTCATATGTATATACTGTATTCTATTCTACTACTTATCTTAGTCTATGCATTACTCATCTCATATGTATATACTGTATTCTATTCTACTGTATCTTAGTCTATGTATTACTCATCTCATATGTATATACTGTATTCTATTCTACTGTATCTTAGTCTATGCCACTCTGACATTGATCATCCACATATTTATATATTCTTAATTCCATTCCTTTACTTTAGATGTGTGTGTATTGTGTGTATTGTTGTGAAATTGTTAAATATTACTTGTTAGATATTACTGCACTGTTGGAGCTAGAAACACAAGCATTTCGCCACACCCGCAATTACATCTGCTAAACACGTGTATGTGACCAATAACATTTGATTTGATTTGATTGGACACACAATGGCCTCCCTGCTGTCTGGCCAATAACGGCTCTCGTATTGGAGATAGATAATCTACTAAGGCCATCAATCATGTCATGTGACACTTCAATTTAGAAAACATTAGCCTTTGTACATTACAGGCTTCAAAAAAGGCACCACGCTTTTTAGAGCAATACTTTGAAATGAATAAAGATCATTTGTTTGATGATAGACTCAATAGGTTAAATCTGGTCTGATCATTTAATAACTCTGACATGTACAAAGAGGGGTTTCCAGAGGGACTTCAGATATTGATACTGAATGATTATTTTTATATTACAGCCACGGGAATAAAAAAATGAAGGCTACGTGCATCTAATTCACTGTAACACCCTTGGAGAAAAATGACAGCCGTTTTTTAACAACAGAAGAGAGCTGTAGGGAAATGTACAGTCGACCCTGCCTGCCTGGTTTCCAGAACGGTGCCTTGCCATCATCGCAACCCGAGGGGATGTGTTGTCATCCAAAATGAGATAAGTTTATTTTCTGAAAATCTAGCATTTGTTCCATCAGGCAGGGAGGCTATGAAGCTCGAGCAGGATCAGTGGGGAGTCGAGCTCAGCACATGTGGCGTAGATACGAGGAGCCACAGACACGCGAAAAGGGTTTGGCCTGCGCCCAAATCTCTGCCTCTACCTTCTGTGCGGGCCTCTGCCCCAGCCTTGGAAACCAGGAGGCAGCAATATTGTGGAACAAATTTCCTCTAATCTGAGCCTGCTGGTCGCTGGCCCTCCAGTGGGGAAGGGGCTACTCTCCGGTGCACTCCATCCCAGATCACATACACACACACACACACACACCTCCGCCTCTCCCAGTGAAGAACCCAGTTTATTCTTCACATTGCCAACATACTGCTAGACGGATGGATGGGGTAGGATGGGGTGGACAGCGGGGGGTTGAGTGCTCCCAGGGTCTGGTCTGTCTCCGGCCGGCCGGCTGGCCGATAGGTCCCTTCCATGGAGGGACCAGTCATGTGTGCTCTCAGCATGACAGGGCCTGGAGATAGAGGACCAGGGACCAAGACTGGAGCTGGCACTAGAGAGGCCTGCTCCCACCTGTGTCTGTAGGCCCACTTCCACTATGGTACTCCACACAATACACGTCTTCTTCAACATCGTAGCCTAAACGTCACTGCCTTCTCCCAAAACCAGAGAGGATGATATGATTTGGTGTCTCAAGAGCAAAATATTTTAGAAAACAACATTGCAAACTTGTATCTACACCGAGGCATGCCGCAAATATTCCATAGTGTCAAACCAGGATCCTTCTGTAGTCAACAACAACAACAACGTATAAATTAAAAAAGGATGACTCTGATAGGGACAGCTCCGTGTCCATGATGAGTGAATAACAACAACATGGAGTGGATGACTCTGATAGGGACAGCTCCGTGTCCATGATGAGTGAATAACAACAACAACATGGAGTGGATGACTCTGATAGGGACAGCTCCGTGTCCATGATGAGTGAATAACAACAACACATGGAGTGGATGACTCTGATAGGGACAGCTCCGTGTCCATGATGAGTGAATAACAACAACATGGAGTGGATGACTCTGATAGGGACAGCTCCGTGTCCATGATGAGTGAATAACAACAACATGGAGTGGATGACTCTGATAGGGACAGCTCCGTGTCCATGATGAGTGAATAACAACAACAACATGGAGTGGATGACTCTGATAGGGACAGCTCCGTGTCCATGATGAGTGAATAACAACGAACATGGAGTGGATGACTTTGATAGGGAGGACTCACGTGTCCCTGTGCCAGGACTGACTGTCTGTATCCATCAGCTTCCACTCATTAATATCAACCAGCCAGAGACAGCAGCATCTACAGTCCAGAATTGACAGAAACAGCAGGGACAGAGAGAGTGGGACTGATGAAATGTATAGGAGATCATTATTTAGTGTGATGTATAGCTAACTTTTCTATACAGAGCCCCCTCAAGCACTTTGCACTCAGCATTCGTCTCTCTCAGCATGTTGAAGATGTGTTGGCTGGCTGTTTACACTTGTCATGGCTGAACTGTCCAACAACAAAGGCTGAGGTTGGACAGAGAAAATCTGGCAACTCATATACAACGGGAGATGTTTAAAAGTATCAAATAATAGCTTAGATAACCATAGACAAGGACCATCTTTCATTTATTCAGATTCAAGACAGTGGAATGACTTGGGAATTATTGGATAATAATTGTACTTGTTTTATAATTGTCATCTGCATCCTTAAGGTCGGATCCATCTCAGATCACACTCAGAACGGTAGTGTCTTCTGGTTCTCCATCTTGTCTCTACCATTCATTCTGCTATAAACTGCCAACTCAGCCTGAGAGATAAATCTCACCCACCACGAGCACCTTTATCTCCAGTCTAATGGGTCCACATCTCATCTGTATCCCAAATGGCACCCTATTCCCTTTCTAGGAATATATATATATATTATATATATATATATATATGACTCCCTGTCAAAATCAAGGTTAAATAAAATACAAATATAGTGCACTACTTTTGAGCAGAAGCCTATGGGGAATAGGTTACCTTTCAGGATGCAAGCCTCCTCTCCCACTCTGTATTAGAGCACAGGTCCTGTTTGATTCACACATAGTGACCAAGTGCATTAAGGTCCGGATTACTTATTTTATACTGATGGGTCCCAAAAATCACCCTATTCTCTTTATAGTGCACTACTTTTGACCAGGGTTGTGTGGGCACCATATAGTGAATAGGGTTCCATTTAGGACGCAGCCCTAAGATAATTATCTATCAATTGGATAGGTAAAACACAACCCACCTTGAGGCTAATCCCTACTGTAAAACACAACCCACCATGAGGCTAATCACTACTGTAAAACACAAACCACCTTGAGGCTAATCACTACTGTAAAACACAACCCACATTGAGGCTAATCACTACTGTAAAACACAACCCACCATGAGGCTAATCACTACTGTAAAACACAACCCACCTTGAGGCTAATCACTACTGTAAAACACGACCCACCTTGAGGCTAATCTCTACTGTAAAACACAACCCACCATGAGGCTAATCCCTACTGTAAAACACAACCCACCATGAGGCTAATCACTACTGTAAAACACAACCCACCTTGAGGCTAATCACTACTGTTAAACACAACCCACCTTGAGGCTAATCACTACTGTAAAACACAACCACCCTTGAGGCTAATCCCTACTGTAAAACACAACCCACATTGAGGCTAATCACTACTGTAAAACACAACCACCCTTGAGGCTAATCCCTACTGTAAAACACAACCCACCTTGAGGCTAATCACTACTGTAAAACACAAACACCCTTGAGGCTAATCACTACTGTAAAACACAACCACCCTTGAGGCTAATCCCTACTGTAAAACACAACCCACCTTGAGGCTAATCACTACTGTAAAACACAACCACCCTTGAGGCTAATCACTACTGTAAAACACAACCCACATTGAGGCTAATCCCTACTGTAAAACACAACCCACATTGAGGCTAATCACTACTGTAAAACACAACCCACATTGAGTCTAATCACTACTGTAAAACACAACCCACCTTGAGGCTAATCACTACTGTAAAACACAACCCACATTGAGGCTAATCACTACTGTAAAACACAACCCACTTTGAGGCTAATCACTACTGTAAAACACAAACCACCCCACAAATGTCATTACCACAATATTTAATGGCACCAAGACCAGGACTTGTAATGTATAAAGTGTCTCAGAGTAGGAGTGCTGAGAATTGTCCTCTATCTGTCTCTCTCTCTTCCTCTCCCTTTCTCTACGTAATATGCCGTGCTTGACCCATGGCTCTGTGACAGTACAGGTTCTGCTCATTGTACAGTACTGTAATGAAATGACTAGTTCAAAAATAGAGAAAGAACTTCAAAGATGAATAAGATTCCAACATTCAGTGTTTTTCAGTTATTAGAGATATGAAGACACCTTTAACTGGATAACTGCAGTATGTAACTAATGCCTAACTCACAATGCCTATTGTGTTGTTCAAACTAAGGTTTAATGAATCAACCATTTTATTTGTATTTTTTTATTACTCACAAATGACTTCCACTAGAAAGCCATTCGAGGGAATGGTTTCAGCTACAGAGCTAAGCTGAGCTGTGCAGTTAAGCACCCCAGTGTTCCCTCAGCCATTTTCCCATTTGCAATAAACCCTGTTTGAAACAGCTTGGAACAACAAAAATGTCTACTTGTTAACATGGAGAAGAGGAGGAGGACTGGTCTTAAAGGAGCAGTCTGGGGCATTTTCAACCTGTGTGTGTGTGTGTGTGTGTGTGTGTGTGTGTGTGTGTGTGTGTGTGTGTGTGTGTGTGTGTGTGTGTGTGTGTGTGTGTGTGTGTGTGTGTGTGTGTGTGTGTGTTTATGCGGGGGCGGGTGGGGTCTGATTTCCATAGCAACAGTCAGGTCCCCAGCTGTCATGTTTGGGCAGAGAGAGGTGGCGTTGTGAGCACAGGGACCACTTAGCCCTGCGCCACACTTCAACTGGGGGAAGTTAAGATGCTGCTGTGTCTGTAGAGCACACACACACACACACACACACACACACACACACACACACACACACACACACACACACACACACACACACACACACACACACACACACACACACACACACACACACACTTAAAATGCAGACATTCTTCCCCTGAGAAAACAAGAGGAATGCTTATGAATTAACCCGGGAAGGAACACAGAGAACCTCAAAAAGGCCTCTTCGGAAGATAATTAACTTTCAATGGGAATAGTCTCTAGTTTGGACATCATTGAGTGAAGTGTGAAGAAAACACTGTCTGCATCCCAAATGGAACACTATTCCCTATGTAGTGCACTACTTTTGAAGTAAGTAGTGCACTATATCTATGGGCCCTGGTTAAAAGTAGTGCACTATATATGGAAACGTGTGACATTTGGAACAGAGCCAGTGACTGAGGTTAAAGCCTGGGCCAACTCAATCAAATCTAGTGTTATTAGTCACATGCTTGGTAAACAACAGGTGTAGACTAACAGTGAAATGCTTCCTGACGGGTTATTTTACAACAATGCAGAGTTAAAGATACAAACTAGAACTAGTGACATGAGGAATAAGTACATGGTGTATAATGAATAACACAACGAGTCAAAATAACATGGCTACGTATAGAGTGTGTGTGTGGGGGGGTCAGGGTAAGTATGTGTCAGAGTCCAGTGTGTGTGTCTGTGCATAGAGTCAGTGCAAGAGAGTTAGTGCAGAAAATAGGTCAATGCCGTTAGTCCTGGTAGCCATTTGATTAGCTATTGAGCAGTCTTGTTTAACAGTCTCATCTCTTGAGGGTAGAGTCTGTTCAGAGTCCTGTTGGTTCCACACTTGGTGCGCTGGTATGGCATGCCGTGCGGTAGCATAGAGAACAGTCTATGACATGGGTGGACTGGAGTCTTTGACAATTTTTAGGGGCCTTCTTTGGACACCGCCTGGTATAGAGGTCCTGGATGGCAGGAAGCTCAGAACCCAGTGATGTACTGGGCTGTTACCACCACCCTCTGTAGCGCCTTGCGGTTGGATACCTTGCAGTTGCCCTATCAAGCGGTAATGCAGCCAGTCAAGAGTATCTCAATGGTGCAGCTGTAGAACTTTTTGAGGATCTGAGGGCCCATGCCAAATCTTTTCAGACTCCTTAGGGGGAAGAGGTGCTGTCGTGCCCTCTGAACAACTGTGTGTGGACCATGTTAATTCCTAAGTGGTGTGGACACGGAGGAACTTAAATCTCTCGACCCGCTCCACTACAGCCCCCACTCCAACACAATCCCACAGTTTGTAATCATGTGACAGTTTATCACAACGTGTCACTGGAAACGTATTCAAGGGATTCCAATTACAGATGGCTTCTATTGTTGACTAAGTCAAGACTCAGAGCCACACGTTCTCAGGAGCAACTCAGAGTAATGCTAGCGGTACAATGGGCTTTGAGGCCACACAGCAGACCTACAGTAAATGTAGGTGTTTCATCTCCAGAGAAGAAGAAAACAAATGCCTTGAACATTCCGAATAGTAATTCAACATGTTTGGATAAAACCTCTGAGTCTGTATTATTATAAAAAATAAAACATTATATGTAGGTAATGTTCTGGAACCTTCTAGCTTACAGTTTTATATAATGTACTGTATGAATTTCTGTATCACTCTGACTATTCTGTCTGACAGACCACAGTGAGAAGGGCTCACATGAAAGACATTTTAGTTATTTTACATTCTAGCGGCAGCAGGTCCAGTCAGTCTGACTGTGTCCTGTCTCCCCCCCCATCACCCGTCACCCCTCACCCATACCCCCCCACCACCACCAACCCGTCATCCATCACCCCTCACCCACACTACCCCCCTCCCCCTCGTGGCTAGGGCCAGACCAGTGTACGCTCTGCCTCTGTGTGTGTCGACCAGAAGGAAATTAGCTGCACCTGAATGACAAGTCAAAGCCCCCCCCCCGTGGGACAGTGATCCACAGACAAACTGCCTTTTAATAGACTTACACCTCATTTGGCCTCTAAAGCTGGTTGAAGGGTCCCAGAGGACAGTGGGGGGACATTGGGGGGAAGTTGGGGTAGGCAGGGCCCTCAGAGGTTGTCCCCTGCCTGTCTCACTGACGTTCCCTCTCCCCTCCCTCCTGGCTGAGGTTCCCTTTCCGCTCCTTCCCTCCCTCCCCTCCTGGCGTTCCCTCTCCCACTCCCTCCTGGCTGACGTTACCCCCCCTCCATTGCTGTAAAGCAGCTGTAGTGAAAGACAGAGCTTGATGAGATGGCCATCCACAGCCCAGAAGGGGACTGTTACTCCTCTCTGCTATGTACCTAGGAGGATGGCTTCCCATGTTCAAAACAAGACAGACACACAGACAGACAGACAGACACACAGACAGACAGACAGACAGACAGACAGACAGACAGACAGACAGACAGACAGACAGACAGACAGACAGACAGACAGACAGACAGACAGACAGACAGACAGACAGACAGACAGACAGACAGACAGACAGACAGACAGACAGACAGACAGACAGCTATTTGATAACCTAGGACTGATATCAAATACAGTAGTAATAGATATACATGCTTTATGTTGGATTATTCGTTGGAATAAATTGACTTTAATGAGAACATAACAGCCCATAGAGCTGATAAATATCTAGACGTGTTGAGCGTTGTTTATGGAACTGAGAGAGAGGGGACCCAACCAACGTTGACAAGGGGAGAGGAAATGAAGGAACAAGGCAATAGGCAATGCTTGAGTGAGTGTGAGTTAGAATTTGTGGCATGAATTGATTGGAAGTGAGGGTTGGCAGAATAACATGATGTTCAACCAATCAGAGCGCTGTTTATAAAGAGATCTGTTTATCAACTCCTAATAATGGTGAGGCTGCACCTGGATGTTTACAGCTTCTCCATCCCATCCATTGCCACTGACGTAACACACAGACTATCATAGGACTCCATTAACACTGACGTAACACACTGACTATCATAGGACTCCATTACCACTGACGAAACACACTGACTATCATAGGACTCCATTAACACTGCCGTAACACACTGACTATCATAGGACTCCATTAACACTGACGTAACACACTGACTATCATAGGACTCCATTAACACCACACACAGACTATCATAGGACTCCATTACCACCACACACTGACTAACATAGGACTCCATTACCACTACACACAGACTATCATAGGACTGCATTACCACTACATACAGACTATCATAGGACTGCATCACCACTACACACTGACTATCATAGGACTCCATTACCACTAACATAACACACTGACTATCATAGGACTCCATTACCACCACACACAGACTAACATAGGACTGTCATGAGTATATTACTGCCATACCACTGTAGTTGTTTTTTTGTAGTCATACTCTATTCTGGTAGTTCTCACACCTCTCCTCGGGGACCCCCAGACATTTCACCATCTTGTTGTAGCCCTAAACCAACTCACCTGATTCCCCTAGTCAAGGGCTTGGTGATTAGTTGACGATTGAAATCAGGTGTGCTAGTTCTGGATAGATCTAACACATGGAAAGGCTGAGGGGTCCCAGAGGAGAGGTTTGAGAAAGGCTGCTCTATACAGTGCCATAAATATCCACACAGTGGATTTGAACTGTTTCACCCTGTTCAATAAACTGATACGCTCTTCTTTGCTTGTTACAAACTAACCTCTGAATCAACCTCTGAATCACAGCACATCAGTCAAAAGACCAACCAAGTGCATTGGCCTACAATTGGGAATTAGAATTTCAGCCCATCCACTTCCAGGCATAGTTGTCTATCTACTCTGAAGAGCTCACCCTGGTGAACCAGCCTCAATTATACAAGCTACAAGCTGGGAGATCTGGGTATCAAACAATGACAGTATTTGTCAGATGTGACGGAGGTCAGAGTCCAGCATTAACCTTTAACAGTCCATCTGAGCTCAGAGGCATTAGTCACTGTGGGGAGAGGGTGGGGAGCCCTGTAATAGTTTATTGACCAGTGGGGACAGGAGAGGGAGGGTTCAGAAGCCTCGGTGGTCTCAGAACACCATGTGACCCTGTGACCCTCAGTGATGCTGACCTCTTCATCACAGATGGAAGAGCCCACCTGCAGGCCAGAGACAGAGACAGGACAGGACTGACCCCTCCTCTACTGCTGCCCTAACCCTAACCCTAACCCTAACCTGCAGGCCAGAGACAGAAACAGACAGGACTGACCCCTCCTCTACTGCTGCCCTAACCCTAACCCTAACCTGCAGGCCAGAGACAGGACAGGACAGGACAGGACAGGACAGGACAGGACAGGACAGGACAGGACAGGACTGACCACACAACCAAAAGTAAAGGAGGACATAACCGGCGGTATTCAATCAGAAAGTATCAAATGTATTCTGGCTCATCAAATCGAAACTGGGAAAACAAAATACTGCATCCAGAAACTTGTACTAGCTAATCAAATTAAACTTGAATCACACACTCGTTAGTTGATACAGTAGCTACAACATGAATGAAAGTACAGTACTGTTGCTCACAAGGACTTTCAAATAGAATGTCCTGAAAATGTAGCATATGGGCATTAGTTTGCCCAAAGGGTTAATGTTGATGAACAGGCCTTGAAAACCCGTCCATAAATAGGTGCCATTCCCTGGAACACAGCTTTTATATGCCACCAGCTCATTTAGAATTCTGTGGGAATGTTACACTAAATGGTGGAACATACAACTCTGACGGTGGGGGGTAAATTAGTGCTCCGAGATGAATTATCAAACAATTAAAAATCCCAGGCTGAGCCAAAAGGAACACAGCTAGGCTACAGATGATATTGCCAATGGTCTGTCGTGCTGTTATGTTGTTGTTGGTGAATAAGTTAATTTGTTCATTTGTCCATTGTTCTTTTTCAATTTCGCCTCCAAACATGATTATTTTTATTTGTTTTCTGTACTATTTTGGTGATTCTATGCCAGATTGGTACCATAATGAAAGTTTAATTAGCTTTTATTTCCAATATGGGCTTAAAAATAGTTTCTGTTTTTAACCGATCAAAGTAGAGTACTAAATATTGATAATGTCTTGTGAAGTGACACTGACCCTATGACTTATAACCATCGGTGTCCATCTGTTGAGATGGCTACATTACAATACAATGACTTATAACCATCGGTGTCCATCTGTTGAGATGACTACATTACAATACAATGACTTATAACCATCGGTGTCCATCTGTTGAGATGACTACATTACAATACAATGACTTATAACCATCGGTGTCCATCTGTTGAGATGACCACATTACAATACAATGACTTATAACCATCGGTGTCCATCTGTTGAGATGACTACATTACAATACAATGACTTATAACCATCGGTGTCCATCTGTTGAGATGACTACATTACAATACAATGACTTATAACCATCGGTGTCCATCTGTTGAGATGACTACATTACAATACAATGACTTATAACCATCGGTGTCCATCTGTTGAGATGACTACATTACAATACAATGACTTATAACCATCGGTGTCCATCTGTTGAGATGACCACATTACAATACAATGACTTATAACCATCGGTGTCCATCTGTTGAGATGACCACATTACAATACAATGACTTATAACCATCGGTGTCCATCTGTTGAGATGACCACATTACAATACAATGACTTATAACCATCGGTGTCCATCTGTTGAGATGACTACATTACAATACAATGACTTATAACCATCGGTGTCCATCTGTTGAGATGACTACATTACAATACACTACTGCCATTGTTGTTGGTTGTTATTTCATTCATTTCATCTGTTTCGTTGTTTGAAACAAACAACCACAGATTAGAAAGACGATTCAGAGACACTTCTCTGACTGTGGAAACAAATCAAGCTTTCTACATGCACTTCAGCCCACCCTGCCATCGACACACACACACACACACACACACACACACACACACACACACACACACACACACACACACACACACACACACACACACACACACACACACACACACACACACACACACACACACACACACACACACACACAGAGAGAGGAATGGATGGGGAATCTGGATCCATCAGAGCAGTGTACATTACATTGACTGGTGGAGGTCTTCAGACGTTTAAGTGTTGCAGCCTGCTGAGGGTTCCCTCCTAGGCAGGGCCTATAAGGCCTATAACAGTGTGTGTGTGTGTGTGTGTGTGTGTGTGTGTGTGTGTGTGTGTGTGTGTGTGTGTGTGTGTGTGTGTGTGTGTGTGTGTGTTCCCTCCAGGCAGCCTTCTATAAGGTCTATAACGTTAGTAAGTGGAGGCGATGAGGCAGCGTCCCCTGTGCCTCCTTCAGCTGCCAGTCCCTGCAAATTGAAATGGAGTTCTGCAAATAAATGCCACACACATTCTGAGCCTGGAAATGCAAAGGGAAAGTCGTATTTCACATAAGCACCCATTAGGGAATTGCTTCAGAAGCACAGTGAGCGGCACACGTCTGCCTGCAAGCTTTAGCTTCATTTTCTTGTTGTTGTTATTTATCTGATCAAGGCAAAGCAGAGACCTGAGGACTACGCGTGAGGTCACTCAGTCAGTCATTCATTGATCCTTTGTTTACGTCATTGCTCCCCTTAACAGACTACTAAGGTACTGCAAGTCATTGTTTTAGCAAGAGAAGCAGTGAAAAGGGAGGTGAAACAACACCATGTTTGAACTATCTTGAAAGATGACCATGAGCACATAATGCAGTAACATAGAGCTGGCTTTACATAATGCAGTAACATAGAACTGGCTTTACATAATGCAGTAACATAGAACTGGCTTTACATAATGCAGTAACATAGAGCTGGCTTTACATAATGCAGTAACACAGAACTGGCTTTATATTATGCAGTAACACAGAGCTGGCTTTACATTATGCAGTAACACAGAGCTGGCTTTACATTATGCAGTAACATAGAGCTGGCTTTACATTATGCAGTAACACAGAGCTGGCTTTACATTATGCAGTAACATAGAACTGGCTTTACATAATGCAGCATATAATGCAGCTTTTCATCTTGAATATTTTATCATCTGTGTGGGGACGTTGTGATGTGACTTTACAGAAACAGCCCAAGGCAAAACAACATTGACACCCCTCCCAAGGCTCAGAAAATCATACGGCATGTTATTCTGGTGCCATTACCTTTCAGTATCAACAACACAGCCACATAATTGTTACCCCCTGTTTCATTAGGTCTAAATGGTATCTCCCCTAAAGATTAATTGGAGTTGGGATAAAAGAAGATGGCTCCCAAGGGGTGGCCCCACTGTTTGTTATTCATGTTGGTCTGGAACCACAGCGGCAGAAGTAAATCCTCTGTGTTGTGGGGGTGCATTACCACACACACACACACACACACACACACACACACACACACACACACACACACACACACACACACACACACACACACACACACACACACACACACACACACACACAGGGTTGTATTACCATATGTGGGCCATTTCCATGGAGTGGCAGACACCCCCTGGATCAACTGGGACCTATTGATCCTGCAGGACTCCATTTCAAGTTAATTGTGCTTGAAATGAGGCTCAAACACTCAACCATACCTCTCTGGCCTGCATTAGAAGACAGGGTTTATTTATTTATTTTTATTTACCACGACTCCTGACTTCTGTCAGATAAATCGAAAATATTCAATTCACGTCTTATTTAATTTCTCTCAAAAGAAAGACTTGTGCTGAAGTGTGTATTGAGAGAGGATGAGTCAGATGGAATCCGATGACCAGCCTGTCTCTATAAGGGAAGCTTACATCATGAGACATAGACTACTACAACACAAGACACACCTAGTATACATTCTAGCAATGTAAAGATAAGTGCAATGAATATTGACTGACATACTTATAGAGCAATGGTTTCATAAATTTTGTAGCTAAACTTTACCAACTTCATACCAAGCTTTTTTAATGGATGAGAAAGTAGCCATAACAGCAATATTCTCAGTGTCAACCCCCCTAAACATTTTTATTTTATTTTTATATATTTAACCTTTCTTTAACTAGGCAAGTTATTAAGGACACCTTCCTAATATTGAGTTGTGTCAGGTTGGCTGGATGTCCTTTGGGTGGTTGACCATTCTTGATAGACACAGGAAACTGTTGAGCTTGAAAAATCCAGCGGCGTTGTAGTTCTTGACACAAACCGGAGTGCCTGGTATCTACTAACATACCCTGTTCATAGGCACTTCAATATTTTGTCTTGCCCATTCACCCTCTGAATGGCACACATACACAATCCATGTCTCAATTGTCTCAAGTCTTAAAAATCCTTCTTTAACCTGTTTCCTCCCCTTCATCTACACTGATTGAAGAGGATTCAACATCAATAAGGGATCATAGCTTTCACCTAGATTCACCTGGTCAGTCTATGTCATGGAAAGACCAGGTGTTCCTAATATTTTGTATACTCAGTGTGTATACTGTATATATGTGTGTATAACACAGTGCTCTCCTGATCAGCCTTTAGTAGGTAGCCCCGGCTGGGATGGGTTTAGGGTTCAACCTGGGCTGGGACGGGTTTAGGGTTCAACCTGGGCTGGGACGGGGTTAGGGTTTAACCTGGGCTGGGACGGGGTTAGGGTTCAACCTGGGCTGGGACGGGGTTAGGGTTCAACCTGGGCTGGGACGGGGTTAGGGTTCAACCTGGGCTGGGACTGGGTTAGGGTTCAACCTGGGCTGGGATTGGGTTAGGGTTCAACCTGGGCTGGGACGGGGTTAGGGTGGGATGGGGTTAGGGTTCATCCTGGGCTGGGACGGGGTTAGGGTTCAACCTGGGCTGGGACGGGTTAGGGTTTAACCTGGGCTGGGACGGGGTTAGGGTTCAACCTGGGCTGGGACGGGTTAGGGTTCAACCTGGGCTGGGATGGGGTTAGGGTGGGATGGGGTTAGGTTAGAGTTCAACCTGGGCTGGGAGGGGTTAGAGTTCAACCTGGGCTGGGACGGGGTTAGGGTTCAACCTGGGTTGTGTCTGAAATAACACCCTATTGTCTTTGTAGTGTACTACTTCTGATCAGAGCACTATATTGGACATAGGGTTCCATTTGGGACAACCAGGGACCCTAGGGCTCAGATCTAAACTAGTACACTAATAGGGCGCAATTTGGGACGCACACCTGGCCTCCCAATGACCCCTAACTATCCCCCTGTTAGACACTAACAGAGTAGGCTCCTGGGTAACCAGGCATGAAGACATCAGCAGAGATGAAGACGTAGAGAGAGAGAGAGAGAGAGAGAGACTAAGAATGCCAAGAACGTCTCATGGCAGCCAGACATCACACTACACTACGGCCTTCAGCCTTCCGCCAGATTAGCACTCCAAATAAACTGAACTCAACACATTTACATTTTAGTCATTTAGGAGACGCTCTTATCCAGAGCGACTTCTGTCAGTGAGTGAATATACATGTTTCAACACAACAACATAACTACCGTATCTTCTTCAGGTAAAGCAGGCTTCAGTGGAGAATGTGATGAAATGCAATGTGGTGAAGGAGACAAGAAGTAATGTGTGGAATATTCATCCAAAACAGGAAACACTAAATATAAATAAGTCTGTATTGGAATATTGTTCCCAAATTCCCCCCAAAATGTTAACCAATTTGGACCTTTTAAAATTAATAATCTAGTTTCTAATCCTACAAAAGTGTCTATCTACCTCAGAGAAACAGCACAGTGGCTGTGAGAGCGACAGATAAACACCACTGCATTCTGTAGGCCTGCTGACTCTACTACCCTGCTCACACACACCCACCCCCTGCCTCCACTCTCCCCCTGCCCAGCATGGATCCCATTCATACCATAATCACCTCCCTCATGTAGGGCCAGGCAGTTTGTTTAGAAGCCTATTCTGCTATAATAATACATATCAATAAGGGGAAGTGTGTAGAGGATGACATTAAAGAGGCAGCCATATTGAGGCAGGATTTAATTTGCATGCCAGATTAGCTTGCTATTGGTGGGGGCAAGCAGCCTTAGGCCACCCTATTCATTAATAGGTTCTAGTCCTCTTGAAATCCATTAAGTCAATTGAACCCATGCATAATCTCATTTCAAATCCACCATGAAAATGTTTAACTGGTGGTGGTAGGGGCTGTTGTAGGGAAGCCCTTCTCGATGGCTCGGCTTTAGAAGACAGCTCATTGGTTAAATCAAAGCATCCCGTCTCTGAAGCAAGCAGAAAAAAAAACATTTCAGTGGTTCACACAACAACCAATTTATGGATCCTATGCAGAAATGCAATCAAGAATCAAATATGAATCACATGAAATTAGTACTTTGGTAAGATAAAATCCAAGTGGGAATGTTACAAAATAATCAACACAACAACACACAGAAAATCCAACTGACACAAGGCCACAGCACACCAGCATTCTGACTAGTCTGACCGAAACACTTCATCAAATGTATGTTAACAAACTAACTGGGAGTCCAGGGCGGGGGGGCATCAAGTTGACCTAAATCCTTTTAGGAATAGGGTGCCATTTGGGCATAGTCCTTGTTTGTGAGCTAGGCTGGGGCTGGCCAAGGTAGGGAGAGAAGAACGTACACTGCTGGAGCCTAGAGGTGTTCTGCTCTGCTGTGCTCTGTGTCTCTCATTCCCTCACAAATGGCACCCTCCCTTACGTAGTAACCTATTACCCATAGGGCCATGGTCAAAAGTAGTGCACTATAAAGGGAATAGGGTGCCATTTGGGATGCGCTCTTTCTCTCCCTCCCAACGCAGAGCCTGACATGGCCAGGGTCATGCCTGAGTGACCCGGCTAGCCCCACATTTACACACTGTACACAATCACTCACAGCTGGGACAACTGGGGGGCCAGACCACCAGAGAGACTGGTACACACTGGACACACACACGCATAAACAGACACAGACACGGGTGAATCAAAATCTCACACGGACACGGACACACACATAGAGTTTATAATTGGGGCGGAGAGGCTACAGAGGAACAGAACCAGAACAAATGGACACAAGGGTGTATTACCGGGCTAAACTCACTTGAATTCCTAAAAGCAGTGGGGAGCTTTCAAGTGATGGGGATAAACACTGGCTTTCAGTTCTGGATTTAAGTTCTCTCTCTGTATAACATGTTGTGTGTTTATGATACTCATGTAAAAATAATAATACATTGACAATATGAATCTAAATCAAATTAAAAACTAGCAGAAACACATACTGGCCCCTGATGGAACATATTTGACCAAAATATGCAAATCAATTTAAATGAGCCGATATTTACTCCTAAAGTTAAAAAAACAGAAGTTGTGTTCAGTCTGCTTCCCTGAGAACAATCTATCCGTGGTTCTCCCAGTCTCCTCTATAGTCTCCAACTTCTGCATGGGTCCCATCAGTGATTACTGTACTGGAATAAAAAGCTTGATCTGTGAGAGTGGGTAAAACGGATCTCTCCTCCCACCTGCTTGCTTGCCTGTCTACCACAGCTGTCAAGTGGAACACTGGTGTACACGTTCATCATCACAGCACACAGATAAAAACCTATCTTCTACCTCCCTCCTACCTCCTGCCTCCACTCGCTACACATACTGCACTGCACGCCACTTCACAGCAGCTGTAATTTAATTTGTAAAACACCTTGCACAAAAAATACACAGCAGGGGACAATTAGCCGCATTTCTTCTCCGGGACTTCAAGACTTCACTTATTCCTAATGTGCGTACCAAATGGCTCACTATTCCCTATATAGAGTGCACTACTTTTGACCACTATTCCCTATATAAGTGCACAACTTTTGACCAGGACCCACTATGGCCTGGATGTACTGGATAGAGTGTCATTTGGGACGTGACACTAACCTAACCAGAATGGTTGTGTCAAAGGATTTGTCCCCCTCTCTGCTGTGAGGTCTTCCCTGTGAGGCTTTTCAGAAACACACAATAGAAGAGAGGAAAGAAAGAAAGAAGAAAAAATGAAATCCTTCTCTGGAGGATTTAACCACTTATATAACTCCCAATTATAAAAAACTTTTTTTTTCGAGAAGCCTCACAGCCTCTCTGTTTATACGACTCACAAATATCTAATACTGAACTGTGTATAATGCCAGTATGGCCACATGACTGCAGGAAAAAGGCTCTTTCTCTTTCTGCCCCACTGACTCTGGCATAATGGGAGGCTTGAAAGGCTGTTGGGGTTTTAAAGTAGAGCTAGTGTTAACAAAGCCTTGGTGGCTCGATCACAGGCAGGGAGGCAGAGAGGCAGGGAAGCAGGGAGGGAGGCAGGGAGGTAGGCAGGGAAGGAGGGAGGGAGGGAGGGAGGCAGGGAGGGAAGGAGGGAGGGAGGCAGCGAGGGCAGGCAGGGAGGGAGCGAGGGTAGGAGGCAGAGAGGCAGGCAGGTAGGGAGGGAGGGAGGCAGCGAGGCAGACAGGCAGGGAGGGAGGCAGGGAGGAAGGCTGTGAATCCATAGGGCTCTGGTCTAAAGTAGTGCACTATATAGGAAATAGGGGGTCCTTTCAGACTCATCCCATGTTGCATGCCTCCACAGGAATTTGTCAAAAACTAATGTTCAAGAGCACTAGACATGGTCTTTAAATCTATCTGATGGCACCACGGCAACAAAAACACACTCTTCTTTCAATTGTTCTTGGTTCATATTATTATTTTTTTAGGGGCTAGATCAGCTTTAATATTGCAGATAGATTGTGGTTTGCATCAATGTAATTGTCTGCATCATTTCCAATCCCCCATACTGTATATATATTTATATATATATATATATATTGCTTTATTATTTTCCCATAATCCTACCACACCTCTCCGTTAATTGGAGTAAACTAATATACAACAACACTTAGGCTTCTACTTATACATACGACAGTATATACATTTTACAAACACAATGTATTTTACAATAGTTATCTTTTGTTTTTGATGGTTTATATTTACATTGAAGATACAATGTGGGGCCAGTTCCTAGGCATAATTTATGCCCATAGAAAAATTCGGCAATTTAATTTTGATGAAATACATTCACTATCTTGGATTTCTAGGCATCTAAAAACTCAAAATGAAAAGTTACATTTTAGTTTCAGTTTAACATAATATACTATTTGTTTGATATTTATTAAAAAATGTAATATTCTGAATCAAGTACACAATGGAGCCAACAGACTTGAGATAACAACTGTTCCACACAGGCCAGATAAAGAAACATCATCTAATACACCTGAAGTAGCCTGCCAGGAATTCCTGGCATTTACTTAAAGCTAAAGCCTTGTTCTCTTTAAAAGAGCAGTAGGACACATTTTATAGTAAGCCATAGCAACACTGAGTCATTGAGAGAAGCGAAGGGGAGACGGCTTGTGTCTAAAATGGCACCCTATTCCCTATATAAGGCATTAACAAGTGAACTATATTATATAGGAAATAGGGGGTCATTTGGGACACAGTTGAGAGTGCCTGGCCCTCTACCCCCTACCTGGCTCAGACCCTGGCTCTCCCTTCCTCCCTCCTCTCCTCCTCAGGTTTCAACCCCACCTTGATCTACCTGTTTACTTGGACACTGGGTGGTCTCAGAGCCAGAGCCAGGCCAGACCTTTCCCCTGGCCTGCAGTAGATCTAGGTATAGCTGTTAAGCCCATTTGAGGAAACAGCCTGAGCTGCCCTCTTGTTTGGCTGTTTAGACCTGAACTAGGTGGTGGTGGTGGTACAGTAGGGTCTGCGTCCCAAATGGCACCCTATTCCCTATTACAGTACACTACGGTGAGTGGTAGGTGGTGGGCAGGCTGGCACCTCACACACGGGAGAGGGGAAATCATTCGGCGAATGTCCCAGGCCTCAGGACCACCTAACCCGTTGGTGGCATCTATTGCCACAGAGAGAGCTCCATTATGAGAGGAGGGGAATTTTACCTTTTCACTGACTGTGCTTACCCATATACCCTGACCCCACAGAGACATTACAGTGGCCAAATATAAAGCAGGGTTTCATGGAGCCCGGGCTTATCTGGACTCTGAAAGTATGTGAGACATGCCTGGGAACAAAAGGCCGTCTCTCAGGCTCCGAGAGGACCGAGGGGATCTCTTTCAGCGCCCACAGATTGCCCTCTGTTTTCTTAATTGACAGACCCTGGCCGGGTCTGATAGAAATGACATGCAGCTGGCGTGGGGCCGGCCGAGCTCGGAGGAATGGATCGGCCTTCCAGGCAGGTAGGTAGACCCCCGACCAGACCACCTTTCAGCAGGAAAATTGTCCTCAATGAAACACACTTAATAATGAAGCCTGGTTCATGGAGGTCTTCTATAGTTGGTGCCCAGTGGAAGATTAACTCATATATTATTCTAGCTTAGACTTACATCTGCGTGGGAAAAGTTCAAAGTTCAATCTTTTTTTGCGATGGGATATGACATGATATGACCACCTTTAGACCACCGACCAGACCACCTTTCAGCAGGACAATTGTCCTTATGAGATACACACTTCATAAATAATACAGCCTGGAGCATGGAGCTCTCCTACTTGTTGGCTAAGGGGAAGGTTAACTAGGGTAGCATAGGCTGCATGGGAAAAGTTGTTTTATGACATGGTAAAATAGAAATTATTTATTTATCAAGTTTATTTGGCAGGGACAATGTACAACAACAAAAAAGTCTCCGAATATGAGAAGTGATTCGTTGCGCCAGATTTAGCTGACAGCTAATTTACATCTGCAGTCTCCGAGCAGATGAACATATAAACATTAAAACATGTACAAAACAGACATCTTAAAAACAAAGATCTGGACATACAGACACATTTCAACAAAGAAAATCAACTGTACGTCATAGAAGCAAAATTTATGTGGGACCTGATCATATTTGTAAAGCACCTATGCTGGCGTCCCAAACCTATATCAAATTAATATTTAACCCATATCAAATTCATATTTAACCCATATCAAAATGTTTATATTAAGTACCCATATAATAATTGCCATTATTGGCTATTCAATTAAAAATATAAAAATGTGGAGTACAAATGTATAAAAAAAAAATGTGAAGATCCTTCAATTATCAACATTGATCATTAACCAGTGTAGAAATTAGATTTATGGTTTACAACACCACTGATTTCCAATGAATAACTACAGGACACATGCCACTATAATGTAGTGATAATAAGGGACCTGAATAAAGCTGTACATTACTTGAGTCCTGTCTGAGGGAAGCATGTCCTCAGCTGGACACATACAGTAATGCACCCTCTCCTTTTTTAACTATGAGACACATTCAATCAAACATGTCTTTTTGTTTACAATCAACTGCTGCACACACACACACACACACACACACACACACACACACACACACACACACACACACACACACACACACACACACACACACACACACACACACACACACACACACACACACACACACACACACACACACACACACACACACACACACACACACACACACACACACACACACACACACATAGTCACTTTACCCCTACCTACATGTGCATATCACCTTAATTACCTGGACTAACCGGTGCCTCCGCACATTGACTCTTTACCGGTACCCCGTCTATATAGCCTCGCTACTGTTATTTTATTGTTGCTTTTTAATTATTTGTTATTTTTTTACTTCAGATTATTTTAGTAAATACTTTCTTAACACTTCTTTTTCTTAAAACTGAATTGTTGGTTAAGAGCTTGTAAGTAAGCATTTCACTGTAAGATCTACACCTGTTGTATTTGGCAAATGTGACAAATAAACGTTGGATTTGATGCAAGCATGCTCACGCAGACACACGTGCAAAAACACACACACACAATCTTCATCTGAAAATGGGAGCATTTCCCAGTGAGGATAGTCAACCTGCTATTTTAACAATTACCAAACCATTATCCACCAAAGGAAAAACAGTTGCGTTTGTATGAACTTTGCCCCAAGAGTCCCAATCCAAATTAGAAGGATTATTTTCAAACGCGTCCGGTTAATGAATAAACCTGGAAAAAGAGGAAGACCTGCATCCATCCATAAAGATACAGTATCAAAAAATATATTTTTAAATGATCTCGGATGCAAATAGAAATGCTAATCAAGATTCCTTTTTCTCACAGATGCTTCCATGTCAAACAAAAAACTGTCCAAAATGCCTTTGTCACATGCAGGCAGCCTCTATTGTCCCAAACCCCCTGGTGTACATTTAGATAGGGGGGCATCCCAAAAGGCTCCCACTCCCCTGGGAATACAAAGGGGCATATGGCAAGCATCCTCCAGAGCCCCTGTCGGCATCCCAAATAGCACCCTACCGCCTATATAGTGCACTACTTTTGACCTGAGCCGTGTGGTTGCACTATGTAGGGAATAGGGTGTAATTTTGGACACAGATCCTATCATCCGCAGAGGAGGCGGCTTCCTCATCCTTTCATCCGGTCTAGGAAGGAGAGAATAAGGATGAGGACGGGGGGGTTTTGGTCCCCTACAGACCTCAGTGAGCCTGGGAAGATAAGAGAGGCAGGGACTGGCCGTCTGAGCCATCTAAGCAGTCAAGCAGCTCCACACACCACTCGGCTCTTAGATAGATAAGAGTCGATCAAATGAAACAGCTCTTCTCTTCTGACTGAGAGGATACTAGAGGGGCCTCATGGCTCCATCTGAGGGGTACTCATCTCTGTAGAGGTAACTAGTGACGACCTGGATTCATCCCACCCTACTGACATCATCCAAAGGGCTGTGAAGTGACAACCTGGATTCATCCCACCCTACTGACATCACCCAAAGGGCCGTAAAGTGACGACCTGGATTCATCCCACCCAACAGACATCATCCAAAGGGCCGTAAAGTGACGACCTGGATTCATCCCACCCAACAGACATCATCCAAAGGGCCGTAAAGTGACGACCTGGATTCATCCCACCCAACAGACATCATCCAAAGGGCCGTAAAGTGACGACCTGGATTCATCCCACCCAACAGACATCATCCAAAGGGCTGTAAAGTGACGACCTGGATTCATCCCACCCAACAGACATCATCCAAAGGGCTGTAAAGTGACGACCTGGATTCATCCCACCCAACAGACATCATCCAAAGGGCTGTAAAGTGACGACCTGGATTCATCCCAGCCAACAGACATCATCCAACGGGCCGTAAAGTGACGACCTGGATTCATCCCACCCAACAGACATCATCCAAAGGGCTGTAAAGTGACGACCTGGATTCATCCCACCCAACAGACATCATCCAAAGGGCCGTAAAGTGACGACCTGGATTCATCCCACCCAACAGACATCATCCAAAGGGCTGTAAAGTGACGACCTGGATTCATCCCACCCAACAGACATCATCCAAAGGGCCGTAAAGTGACGACCTGGATTCATCCCACCCAACAGACATCATCCAAAGGGCTGTAAAGTGACCACCTGGATTCATCCCACCATACTGACATCATCCAAAGGGCTGTAAAGTGACGACCTGGATTCATCCCACCCAACAGACATCATCCAAAGGGCTGTAAAGTGACGACCTGGATTCATCCCACCCAACAGACATCATCCAAAGGGCTGTAAAGTGACGACCTGGATTCATCCCACCCAACAGACATCATCCAAAGGGCTGTAAAGTGACGACCTGGATTCATCCCACCCAACAGACATCATCCAAAGGGCTGTAAAGTGACGACCTGGATTCATCCCACCCAACAGACATCATCCAAAGGGCTGTAAAGTGATGACCTGGATTCATCCCACCCAACAGACATCATCCAAAGGGCTGTAAAGTGACGACCTGGATTCATCCCACCCTACTGACATCATCCAAAGGGCTGTAAAGTGACGACCTGGATTCATCCCACCCACAGACATCATCCAAAGGGCTGTAAGGTGCCCATACATGTAGAGCAGTGGGAGGTTTATGCTAAAGATGATAGGTGACAGTGAAAGGTTGATATTTGTCCTCATGTCTGGCAACAAATAAAGTACAAATTCTGTATTTACTTATGTTCCTATATCCTAAGCAGACACTTGAATTGACATAGCGATGTCATTCAGTTTCTTCACTGGCTGGCTGTGACTGAACAGAAAGCGTGCATAGCCAGATGGTTCTCCTAAGCGGCAATGAAGTTTATGGAGTCATTTGTCAAACATGTTGATGCCTCATGCAATACATAACGTACCAAGCAGACAAGTAAGCTTCAAAAAGTGCCTGCAAAACCAGCTAATCTATAAGTATTTATTTTTTAAATTAAAGCTCAAATATGCTGGGGTTTTTTAAGTCAAAGGCAGTGCATTCACTTATTAAAATGATCATTGAACAGTAAATATTGCAGATTGCCCTTTAAATAACCCTGTGTGTGTGTGTGTGTGTGTGTGTGTGTGTGTGTGTGTGTGTGTGTGTGTGTGTGTGTGTGTGTGTGTGTGTGTGTGTGTGTGTGTGTGTGTGTGTGTGTGTGTGTGTGGTAAAATCACAATAAGTCAGGTTCAGGGCTTTGAAACTGTACACTTTGATCAAGCTACAGAAACTAAGGTGGTGACTGGCTGATGATTTTGGGCTACGAGCACAAACTATAGAGGTGACTGGCTGATGACTTGGGGCTACATACAGAAACTAAGGTGGTGACTGGCTGATGACTTGAGGCTACAAGCAGAAACTAAGGAGGTGACTGGCTGATGGCTTGGGGCTACATGCAGAAACTAAGGTGGTGACTGGCTGATGACTTGAGGCTACAAGCAGAAACTAAGGTGGTGACTGGCTGATGACTTGGGGCTACAGGCAGAAACTAAGGAAGTGACTGGCTGATGACTTGGGGCTACAGGCAGAAACTAAGGAAGTGACTGGCTGATGACTTGAGGCTACAAGCAGAAACTAAGGAGGTGACTGGCTGATGACTTGGGGCTACAGGCAGAAACTAAGGAAGTGACTGGCTGATGACTTGGGGCTACATGCAGAAACTAAGGTGGTGACTGGCTGATGACTTGAGGCTACAGGCAGAAACTAAGGAAGTGACTGGCTGATGACTTGGGGCTACAGGCAGAAACTAAGGAAGTGACTGGCTGATGACTTGAGGCTACAGGCAGAAACTAAGGTGGTGACTGGCTGATGGCTTGGGGCTAGATGCAGAAACTAAGGAGGTGACTGGCTGATGACTTGGGGCTACAGGCAGAAACTAAGGTGGTGACTGGCTGATGACTTGGGGCTACAGGCAGAAACTAAGGTGGTGACTGGCTGATGGCTTGGGGCTACAGGTAGAAACTAAGGTGGTGACTGGCTGATGGCTTGGGGCTACATGCAGAAACTAAGGTGGTGACTGGCTGATGGCTTGGGGCTACATGCAGAAACTAAGGTGGTGACTGGCTGATGGCTTGGGGCTACATGCAGAAACTAAGGTGGTGACTGGCTGATGACTTGGGGCTACAGGCAGAAACTAAGGTGGTGACTGGCTGATGACTTGGGGCTACAGACAGAAACTAAGGTGGTGACTGGCTGATGACTTGAGGCTACAAGCAGAAACTACGGAAGTGACTGGCTGATGACTTGAGGCTACAGGCAGAAACTAAGGAAGTGACTGGCTAATGATTTTGGGCTACAGACAGAAACTAAGGAAGTGTCTGGCTAATGATTTTGGGCTACAAGCAGAAACTAAGGAAGTGTCTGGCTGATGGCTTGGGGCTACATGCAGAAACTAAGGAGGTGACTGGCTGATGACTTGGGGCTACAGGCAGAAACTAAGGTGGTGACTGGCTGATGGCTTGGGGCCACAGGCAGAAACTAAGGAAGTGACTGGCTGATGGCTTGAGGCAACAAGCAGAAACTACGGAAGGGACTGGCTGATGACTTGAGGCTACTAGCAGAAACTAAGGAAGTGACTGGCCGATGATTTTGGGCTACAGACAGAAACTAAGTGACTGGCTGATGACTTGGGGCTACAGGCAGAAACTTAAGAAGTGACTGGCTGATGACTTAATGAATGAATGAATGATTAATTAATCCCAACAGGGGCATTTACTTATGCTACATGTCCATTAAGTTATAACCCCTAGCTAAAGTCTCAAATGAGTGCCTTGGTTGTGAAAGATGTACTTGTAAAACATTTGTATGTCCATGAACCAGCTGAGTTCCCAGCGGAGCCAACCATGCTCTTCCCTAGCAACACAACTTGGGTCATGACCATTAACCAAACCCTTCAACGCCACCAGACCACAGACCGACATACTTTAGATTGTTGGACAAGCAGAAATCAGCAGGGGCTCCTGACCAAACGACCGTCCGTAAGCTTCGTCAGCTTCTTCTGTTTGAGAACAAAACAAATGAGTTGTCTGACTGACAACTGTGTTCCTGTCATCCTTGGTTTGGTGCCAGGGCCCTCCTCTCGACGGCCACCTGTCTGAACCAACGCAAACATCAAAAAGAGAGAAAGACTGTGTCCCAAATGGCACCCTTGTCCCTACATAGTGCACTACCTTTGACCAGGGCCCATGTACTTTTGAAGGGCCAATTGGTTCGAGGGCGCGGGGGCCCAGTGGGCATCCTGGTTCCCATTTTAGGCAAAAGATGGGTCACCACCTCCTTCCCCTGCTCTCCTGAAGCTGGCTGGGCTAATGAAGTAACAACTAATTGGGCCTGCAGCTAATTTGGAGTGGCGTTTCCATCCCCCTCTTGGCCCTCAGAGATGTGTTTCATTTTCTCTTATCAGTGCTTCAGTCATGTGGCTTTCTGCTTGGCCGCTTCTGTCTCGCCCCATCCTAACCGCACGGCTAATGAATACTTCCTTAGTTAATGTCATTAATCTACACACAGAGACATGCAACGTTACTAAACACACACCGGTAGTAAACACACACATAGACTGAACTCACACACATAGACTGAACTCACACACATAAACTGAACTCACACACATAGACTGAACTCACACACACAAACTAAATTCACACACATAAACTGAACACACACACAAACTAAATTCACACACATAGACTGAACTCACACACACAAACTAAATTCACACACATAGACTGAACTCACACACAAACTAAATTCACACACATAGACTGAACTCACACACATAAACTAAATTCACACACAAACTAAATTCACACACATAAACTGAACTCACACACATAAACTAAATTCACACACATAAACAAAATTCACACACAAACTAAATTCACACACATAAACTGAACTCACACACAAACTAAATTCACACACATAAACTAAATTCACACACATAAACTAAATTCACACACAAACTAAATTCACACACATAAACTGAACTCACACACATAAACTAAATTCACACACATAGACTGAACTCACACACACAAACTAAATTCACACACATAGACTAAATTCACACACAAACTAAATTCACACACATAGACTGAACTCACACACACAAACTAAATTCACACACAAACTAAATTCACACACATAAACTGAACTCACACACATAAACTAAATTCACACACATAAACTAAATTCACACACATAAACTAAATTCACACACATAAACTGAACTCACACACATAAACTAAATTCACACACATAAACTGAACTCACACACACAAACTAAATTCACACACATAAACTGAACTCACACATAAACTAAATTCACACACATAAACTGAACACACACATAAACTAAATTCACACACATAGAATAAACTCACACACACAGACTGAACTCACACACATAGAATAAACTCACACACATAATGTAGCTAATGTATATAATGTATATAGTGTGTATAGTGTAGTTGATGTAGCTAATGTATATAATGTATATAGTGTGTATAATGTGTATTGTGTGTATAATGTAAATAGTGTGTATAGTATTGATAATGTAGCTAATGTATATAATGCATATAGTGTGTATAATGTAGATAGTGTGTATAGTGTTGATAATGTAGCTAATGTATATAGTGTGTATCGTGTAGATTATGTAGAAAATGTATATAATTAAATAGTGTGTATAATGTATATAGTGTGTATAGTGTAGATAATGTATATAATGTATATAGTGTGATAGTGTAGATAATGTTGCTAATATATATAATGTATATAGTGTGTATATGGTGTGTATAGTGTAGATAATGTAGTTCATGTATATAATGTATACAGTGTGTATAATATATATAGTGTGTATAGTGTAGATAATGTAGCTAATGTATATAATGCGTATTGTACATATAATGTATATAGTGTGTATAATATAGCTAATGTATTTAATGTATATACAGTTGAAGTGGGAAGTTTACATACACTTAGGTTGGAGTCATTAAAACTCGTTTTTCAACCACTCCACAAATTTCTTGTTAGCAAACTATAGTTTTGGCAAGTCGGTTAGGACATCTACTTTGTGCATGACACAAGTCATTTTACCAACAATTGTTTACAGACAGATTATTTCACTTATATTTCACTGTATCACAATTCCAGTGGGACAGAAGTTTACATACACTAAGTTGACTGGGCCTTTAAACAGCTTGGAAAATTCCAGAAAATTATGTCATGCTATTAAAGCTTCTCATAGGCTAATTGAAATCATTTGAGTTAATTGGTGGTGTACTTGTGGATGTATTTCAAGGCCTAGCTTCAAACTCAGTGCCTCTTTTCTTGACATCATGAGAAACTCAAAAGAAATCAGCCAAGACCTCAGCAAAAAAAAATGGTAGACCTCCACAAGTCGGGTTAATCCTTGGGAGCAATTTCCAAACACCTGAAGGTACCACGTTCATCTGAACAAACAATAGTACGCAAGTATAAACACCATGGGACCACGCAGCCGTCATGCCGCTCAGGAAGGAGACGCGTGTGCGAGCAAGGAGGCCTACAAACCTGACTCAGTTAAACACCAGCTCTGTCAGGAGGAATGGGCCAAAATTCACACAACTTATTGTGGGAAGCTTGTGGAAGGCTACCCGAAACGTTTGACCCAAGTTACACAATTTAAAGGCAATGCTACCAAATACTAATTGAGTGTATGTAAACTTCTGACCCAATAAAAGCTGAAATAAATCATCCTCTCTACTATTATTCTGACATTTCACATTCTTAAAATAAAGTGGTGATCCTAACTGACCTAAGACAGGGAGTTTTTACTAGGATTAAATGTCAAGAATTGTGAAAAAATTAGTTTAAATGTATTTGGCAAAGGTGTATGTAAACTCCCGACTTCAACTGTAGTGTGTATAATGTAGTTAATGTAGCAAATGTAGATAATGTGTATAGTGTAGATAATGTATATAGTGTAGATAATGGATTTTGTGTGTATAATGTCATCAATGTAGATAATTGTATAGTGTAGATAATGTAGAGAATATGTATAGTGTTGATAATGTATATAGTGTGTATAATGTATTTAATGTAGCTAATGTATCCCAGTCATTTACATGACAAAAATGTTACTATAAATATATATTATTTGAAACAAAATACTAGTAGAACTAAACTGAGCCGTAAAAATATAATTCAGTTTATATCTGAAAGTAAAACATTTGACAGCTTTGCTGAATGCTCTGTAGAAACATTTTCAGTGGCTGAAATATCAGTGAACATTTTATTAGTCCTGATGTATAGAATAGCAGATCACATGGCTGCTGATCTTTGCTTCATATGGGGAGGTTTTACAACCATGTTTTATCAACATACACAATGGAGAAAAATCCTTATCAAAAAATATAACGGCACTATAAGAAGAAATGTAATGTCATTAGTAATGATTTAACATATGAACACAACACTGTCCATAGTAATGACTTAACATATGAACACAACACTGTCCATAGTAATGACTTAACATATGAACACAAAAATATTACAGGGTTATAGCACCTGAATACCCAATATACAAATGCTTCTTGAAAGGAATAGTTGAGCCCAAAAAATATTTATTGCGAGTGAAATAAATGTACATATTGTGCAAATCAAATCAATATTTTCTGAAAAGGATGTACGCAACAGAAAGAAATGACATTCAATCATTTGTATAAAGTGCAAGTCACACACTGCTGAGGACAGATGGCAAATCATTTGTTTACAAAAAACATCTTCACAATTATTAAGGTATAATAATAATGATATAGCCTATAGTGGGCCCCTATGAGGGAGAAATTAAGGACGTAAGTGTCTCTTAGTGAGTGCTGCTTGAAGCAGAAGCTTTACTAGTCTCTCTCCTCGTCTCTCGTTTGTCTCATTGAAATGTGACTACTGCTTGAAGCAGAAGCTTTACTGGTCTCTCTCTCTCCCTCGTCTCTCGTTTGTCTCGTTGAAATGTGACTACTGCTTGTAGCAGAAGCTTTACTGGTCTCTCTCTCTCTCCTCGTCTCTCGTTTGTCTCGTTGAAATGTGACTACTGCTTGAAGCAGAAGCTTTACTGGTCTTCTCTCCTCGTCTCTCGTTTGTCTCGTTGAAATGTGACTACTGCTTGAAGCAGAAGCTTTACTGGTCTCTCTCTCTCTCTCTCCTCGTCTCTCGTTTATCTCGTTGAAATGTGACTACTGCTTGAAGCAGAAGCTTTACTGGTCTCTCAATCTCTCCTCGTCTCTCGTTTGTCTCGTTGAAATGTGACTACTGCTTGAACCCATCCTCCAGCGAGCAGAGATCAGAGTTCAGACTTCAAACTCAATCCCACTAGGAGATCTTGTCTTATACAGTATATCCAGTGTATTATTCTACTGCTTGTTGAGCAAAAGGAGAAAGACTGGAAAGGTGTCAGTCAGTGTAAGTTAGTGGGTGTCCCTCCAGTTACCATCTAATGTGTTATTTACTCTCCCTGTGATAAACTTCAGGTCTCCTGGGATTTATTTACTGTGGTCCAGTACGGCTTCTGTGGTCCTGTGCGCTTCTGTGGTCCAGTATGGCTTCTATGGTCCTGTGCTGCTTCTGTGGTCCTGTAATACTTCTGTGGTCCAGTATGGCTTCTGTGGTCCAGTACGGCTTCTATGGTCCTGTGCTGCTTCTGTGGTTCAGTATGGCTTCTATGGTCCTGTGCTGCTTCTGTGGTCCAGTATGGCTTCTATGGTCCTGTGCTGCTTCTGTGGTCCTGTAATACTTCTGTGGTCCAGTATGGCTTCTGTGGTCCTGTACGGCTTCTGTGGTCCAGTACGTCTTCTGTGGTCCAGTACGTCTTCTGTGGTCCTGTAATACTTCTGTGGTCCAGTATGGCTTCTGTGGTCCAGTACGGCTTCTGTGGTCCAGTACGTCTTCTGTGGTCCAGTACGGCTTCTGTGGTCCTGTAATACTTCTGTGGTCCAGTATGGCTTCTGTGGTCCAGTACGTCTTCTGTGGTCCTGTAATACTTCTGTGGTCCAGTATGGCTTCTGTGGTCCAGTACGGCTTCTGTGGTCCAGTACTTCTTCTGTGGTCCAGTACGGCTTCTGTGGTCCTGTAATACTTCTGTGGTCCAGTATGGCTTCTGTGGTCCAGTACGCTTTGTGGTCCAGTACGTCTTCTGTGGTCCTGTAATACTTCTGTGGTCCAGTACGTCTTCTGTGGTCCTTTAATACTTCTGTGGTCCAGTATGGCTTCTGTGGTCCAGTATGGCTTCTGTGGTCCAGTATGGCTTCTGTGGCCAGTACGGCTTCTGTGGTCCAGTACGTCTTCTGTGGTCCAGTATGGCATCTGTGGTCCAGTACGGCTTCTGTGGTCCAGTATGACTCAGTTGGTAGAGCACGGTGCACGCAACGCCAGGATTGTGGGCTTGCTTCCCGGGGCCACCCTTAAGTAAAAATGTATGTATGAATGTCTGTTAGTTGCTTCCGATATGTGTTTGCTAAATGGCATATATTATTTCTGTAAATTGAGCCTTCCCTTTGACCCTGTATCTAAACAGTGTTTAAAGTGACGTTGGCTAATTGTGCTCTGCATCAGGGTTACTAGTTAGGTAATGTAGCATTCATTGGGGGATTGACCCTAATCTTGGACTGGGAGAGGGCCAAGTTTAATCTGGACATATTTAAACCACATTCCTTCAAGGCTTTATTGTGGAGAGAGAGAGACAGAGAGAGAGGTGAGAGAGAGGTGAGAGAGAACTGTAAAAAAATTTATCTATTTTTTTTCAGCTAAATATTATTAAGTAACTGATTCCACTGACTTTTTTGGGGGATTAATCAACTTTTCGGTCAAAGCGTTACCTGAACTTAACATTTTTATTTGGTAAAAAATTCACTCCAACATGAGAAAATGTAGCCAAAAATAATCTGTCTATTTAAATTATGTGTTTACACCAATTTGTCTCATATGTTAATACAACTAGAAATGATTATTTAGGCATCTTAATTAAAAAACTGCTGTGCAACTGGTTAGTTAGATGGACACAGTGCCTTTAACGTACAGTGTTTTCAACTTACATATTATTGCATTGCTCATGGTTATTTATACAGTAATTCATCTTCAACACGTCCTCCCTTAGAATTTGAACTCACAACCTCTTGGTTCACAGCATTCCAATCTTCCTGCGTCTCCACCATGTCTGTGTCAATGACTGATTTCACCTGTATTGCTACACTTTTCACTTCTAAATCTCACCTCTTAATTAAAAGTACACTCCAGAAAAACTATTTTATTCATTATAGTAATTAAGAAGTACCCTTTTAACAGAGTAATATGCCCCACCTAAATTAGACAACAACACAGAAAACCCTTAAATTGCTGAAATAAGTAAATGCACTCAATGATGAGAGAATAGTCAGATGAATTGACAATTGAGCAAGGCACTTAACCCTAGTTGCTCCTGTAAATCGCTCTGGATAAGAGAGTCTGCTAAATGACTAAAATATCAAATGTAATTGACAGATATGATGGCATAGCAGGAAGATCGGAATGCCATGAACCAAGATATTGTGAGTGCAAATCCCAGTTGAGGACATATTGAATAATAATTACTGTATACATGCACAATGCAGTCATGTATGTCAACGTGTATCAAATATGTAAGTTGAAAATATTGTATGTTAAAAGCACTGTGTGTGTAACCAGTTGCCCTTTTTTAGTTAAGATTCCCAAATAATCATTTGGAGTTGAATGAACCTATGAGAGCTAAGTTTGTAACACTTGGACCGAAAAGTTGAGTAAACCAAAAAAGGCTGTGAAAGCAGTTACTTATTAATAATTAGTTGAAACAACTAGATTTGTGGGTATTTTATTTTTACAGTGAGGGAGAGTAGAATTATCCTGCCACAATGACACCTCATCAGACGACACTACAGGTTCTCAAAATACTGATTAGATTTACATTTCACCGTGGCATCTTCACAGCTTTCATTCTGATATACTTTTCTTTGAGGGGGAAAAACAGTTACTATGATTATGAAAAGTGATTTAACTAATTCCATAGTTTGCATAAATTATGCACTAGTAATTTATACCAAAAAAAGCTCTGTTTTGTAGGAGCCAGAGAGAATAGCCATCAAACCTTGTGTTAGGGCGACTTAGACGGCAGTAAGATAAGCTACTACAGGCTAGCGTCCATCCGGTGAAGTGCGGTTCACTGCACAAGTAGCACATTATGTTTGAAGTGTTTACACTGCAAGGCAGTAGGGACATTTCAAACAGTCTAAGTGTCACTTACCACTCCAGCATTGAAGAGCACAGTGTTACTAAGAACACCAGCCTGCATTGCAGCAGGGGTTGTGTATGAGAGGCATTATAGACAAGCAGAGATTAATACTACTGAGTTTATCTCTTCAGACACAAGACACTATCACCTCAATAATAAACCAAGATACATTTCTGTCATTTAAAACATATACATACCCTTTTGAGGGAAAATCATATAAAAACATGTTGTAAAACAACAACTAAAAATATATATTATATATTATATTATCATAAATAATCTGTGTCGTCAAACCATTAGCAATTGAAAACAAGCCACTTTATTGACCTAGCAGGTGACATAAGGATATCTCTCTTTCAAGCCTAATGAAGGGCTGAACTGAATAATAATCCGTCCATGTTGTGAACAGCCATTGTTAGTCTGTCTCACTTGTCATAATGTCCCATTCATAACAAGAGAAAAACAACCGAACAAGATGTTAATGAAGAGAGATGGAGGAACTAATAGGACATCCTGTATGGTGGCTGGCTGCACCCTATTACCCTATGGGCCCTGGTCAAAAGTAGTGCACTATATAGGGAATAGATTTCCATTTAGAACGCACACCTGTCCTGGCCTGGCTGCCCATGTGTTTCACCACATCCTGCCCTGCCTGTCTCCTGACTATAGCTCTAGACCGCGTCTCAAATGACACCCTATTGCCCTACTGGCCCTGGTCAAAAGTAGCGCACTACATAGGGAATAGGGTGCCATTAGGGCCGGGACCCCAGCCCAGAGTCATTAGAGAGATCCTAATGGTTTGGAGGGGAGTTATTAAGGTCTAAAGAAAAGCTTCAAATGTCACTCTAATTAGGTGGCCATTCTGAAGACGTCTTGTGTGGCGGTGTCATCCATTCTCTTAAACCTTGTTTGGGGCTCCGGGAGGAGAAATGGCCGCACTGACGGCCTCAAAATGCACAAAGAGAGGCAGGCAGCTTCTCAATAAAGCTTCTCTGGACTGGGAGGGGGCTTGGGCTTGACGTCTGGGACAGGGATCACATAATATGACCCCTAGGAGCTAGTTAGTAAGAGAGGATTTCTAAAACTACTTTTAACAAGCATACAAACACTTCACCTTCAAAGTTCTGTCCAAAAAAAAGACGAGAGACACTATTCTAAATTAAAGGATTTTGGTGTTGAACTGATTCAAAAACATAACAAATGTTTATTCATGCAGATTACAAAATCCCACATTATTTCTTGCTTGGTTAATCGACATTCGGTGGCCACGCTCGCAAAGCCTCCCTAATGTTGTCATTAGTTATGGTTCTCTGGTGGCCAAAAGACTGATCCTAAAGTCCCACAATCCACTGAGGGTGTATGTGAATGGTTAGAGGAGATAAAGTACATCAAATAAATGGAAAAAAAGACTAGTTCATTGAAGGAACACGGTACAAAAAGTCTGTTAATTAGAAATATGAAAATGAACAGAAATTTCTAACATGGTGTATTAGCCCCTCCTGTAAACCGGTCTGATTCTGAACCCCCTCTCTCTCTCTCTCTCTCTCTCTCTGTTTCATTTTCTCTCCATCTTAAAATGCAAATGTATTTACGGTGAATGAGAAAATGTTAGACATCGAAATAAGAGCCCCATTTCTGTCTGTAGTGTAAATCTGATTTGCTTACAGATGTGTTTAGGAATCACAGTAAAGACCCAATTTGGAATTCTCATTCCAAGATTGTAGGGACTACAACGCTACTGTTTAATTAACAATACACTGGACCTATATTATTTACAAAAAGTAAATGTTTTATTTGTCACTGCTATATGCAAAAAAAGAGACATTCATAAAAATCCTACCGAGTGCACTCATTTCAACTGTATCAATTTCAAGAACATACAGCTTTCGACGTCAACATAGATTATAATGCACTGAAAGACCAAATGAATTGTGCAGAATCCAGCCAGCTTAAGATAAAAACCCATAGTGTAGATCAACACAATAAATAAACTTATTAAAACAGTTATTAGCGAAACTGTATACCTTCCAGAAAAAAAAACTGAAAATATATTTCAGATAAAATGGGTGACATGATTTAAAATAATGAATAAGAGTATGTTGAAATGAGCTAGTTTTGCAATTGGCCTTCTGTGATGTGGTGTTATTTATGGAGAGCCTGAAATGGAATTGACATCCAGCTGTATGCTTTGACTCACTAATATGTTGTGTAGATGAAGAATTTCTCGACATGGACTGTGACAGAAGAAAAACAGAAGTTGATCTTTGGAATCAGAGGAGAGCAGCTTTTTGGCAGTTGCTTTTTGAAAGTTACTCTGTAAATATTTCCCAAGTAACTTATGAAGTAGTTACAGTTTAAAAGATTATAATAATTTGATAAAGTTCACATTCATTGGTCCCTACTTAATATATTAATATAAATTCATATATTTTTCTCATATTTAAATACTGTAACATGCCATGAAATATAATTCATATATTTTCACTGACAGAACAAGCAAATTAAAGCAAAAATATTCAGTAAAAAATTTGATAAGTTTCCATTTCTACTACTACAAATACAATGAAACTGTTTATACCTTTGGTTAGATGAGATATGGTGCACAAAATATTCTCACAATTTCATATAGTAATTGTGAATGCATAGGGTATACTGTTTTCTCTTTACACAGAAAGGTGCATACTACTGTATATCTGATGACAATATTTTATAACAACTATACAATTTCAGCTGTGACATACTATAATTTCTCTGTATTCTCTACACTCACTTCTGTTAATGGTTGCTGTCCGTCGCTGTCCGTCACTGTCTATGCACGGGCTTATTCCCTCTGGGACAAATGCTTTTGGATTTGTTGCGGGGAAAAGTCTGTAGAAATGATCTCAAAGATGAACATTTACCAGTAAAATAGATATGATGTTTTTCCACGCACACACACACACACACACACACACACACACACACACACACACACACACACACACACACACACACAGAAACACGAGCACACACACACACAGAGAGAGAAACACGTACACACACACACACACACACACACACACACACACACACACACACACACACACACACACACACACACACACACAGTACGCACCAAGTAAATTAAAACAAATGACAGCCTTTGAGAGTGAAACAGCAGAAGCCACAGAGCAGCCCACCAAGATGAGAGCCTGACAGCCCCCACAACCACAACAGATGGGTTGTCTTCTTCCAATGGGGAGTCCGCTTTGCTTTCTGTTGAGCAACCACACACATGAATGAAACTCAAGAGCCCTTTGGAAAACGTCATTAAGTTATACTGTTAAATACTCTTTCCGAATGCAATCACTGAGATATATTCCTTTACACTTCAATGAATATTACATTACAAGTTTTGACAAAAAGTGGATACAAATGTAACCAGAGGGGTGAATTACATCTTGAACAGGGCTGAACAGGGCTGAACAGGGCTGGCTCTATGGGAGGTGCAGGGTGGGGCATTATCCACCCAAATGACTATGTCACAGTCATGTCAAATTGCATTAAGAAAGCTTTGAAACAGTCCGACTGCCCACCCAGAGATATCTTCCTAGAACCCTCCCTGATCTTCAATAAAAAAGGATCCAACTTCATTGTGCCTTAACATAAAAAGATCAACTAGTATTGATCTATCATTTGGACAAGTGCCACGTTATTGACAGGAAGACAAAATATGTTAGGTCGGCCATGTTTCAAAAATTCCCCCTTGTAAAGTCCATCACTGGAACAGAAATGGCTCCATGGTATATAATAACACAAGCATGTTCTTTTTTTATGCTAATTGAGGGACCCAGAAGATGGATGTGGGCCTGTAATGTTTTTAACCCCATGACTGCTGGACAGAGCAGCACGGCATCAGTGTCCATACAGTATAGTAGTACTGCAAGGTGTTTTACTGGTTACATCATAGTTTTTATTTTATTTTACCTTTATTTAACTAGGTAAGTCAGTTAAGAACAAATTCTTATTTTCAATGACAGCCTAGGAACAGTGGGTTAACTGCCTAATTCAGGGGCAGAACGACAGATTTTGTACCTTGTCAGCTCAGGGATTCAATCTTGCAACCTTTTGGTTACTGGTCCAACGCTCTAACCACTAGGCTACCTGCTGGTTACTGGCCCAACGCTCTAACCACTAGGCTACCTGCTGGTTACTGGCCCAACGCTCTAACCACTAGGCTACCTGCTGGTTACTGGTCCAACTCTCTAACCACTAGGCTACCTGCTGGTTACTGGTCCAACACTCTAACCACTAGGCTACCTGCTGGTTACTGGTCCAACGCTCTAACCACTAGGCTACCTGCTGGTTACTGGTCCAACGCTCTAACCACTAGGCTACCTGCTGGTTACTGGCACAACGCTCTAACCACTAGGCTACCTGCTGGTTACTGGCCCAACACTCTAACCACTAGGCTACCTGCTGGTTACTGGCCCAACACTCTAACCACTAGGCTACCTGCTGGTTACTGGTCCAACACTCTAACCACTAGGCTACCTGCTGGTTACTGGCCCAACGCTCTAACCACTAGGCTACCTGCTGGTTACTGGCCCAACGCTCTAACCACTAGACTACCTGCTGGTTACTGGTCCAACGCTCTAACCACTAGGCTACCTGCTGGTTACTGGTCCAACGCTCTAACCACTAGGCTACCTGCTGTTTACTGGTCCAACTCTCTAACCACTAGGCTACCTGCTGGTTACTGGCCCAACGCCCTAACCACTAGGCTACCTGCTGGTTACTGGTCCAACGCTCTAACCACTAGGCTACCTGCTGGTTACTAGTCCAACGCTCTAACCACTAGGCTACCTGCTGGTTACTGGCCCAACACTCTAACCACTAGGCTACCTGCTGGTTACTGGTCCAACGCTCTAACCACTAGACTCTAACCACCAGGCTACGCTGCCGCCCAGTTCATGTCATAGTTGATGTCTGATTGAATTCGTCCAGTGATACTGGTACCCCATGACTGTTGAACAGAACAGCAACAGTGCAGCAGAGACTGAGAAACGGTTCTGTACTTTAGCAGCAGGCTACACTGATACAGAATGCTACAATCTTCTGGTTTACCGTTCAATTTATACCAGTGGTTCTTGTTTTTTATACACTTCATTCTCAGCATTCTACATCCAATGAAAACACACACAAAAAACCTATTGTAATCAATAACTGCTGAAACTAACCAATTGCTGTAGGCTACATTTTCACAGTACGCCTTTTCAGGTAATGTAGGAAGACCTGATGCCATACTCCCAATTTCCTGTAAACAGAGTTTAATAAGAGCCAAGCTGAAGGGGAGAAGCAGATAAACAGGAGGCAGGGTAAATCTGCTCTGATGGCTTGATACAGCTTCAGGCTGAGAACCCAACCCCATATCCTGGCCCTCTAACAGCCTACGCGTGTGTTACAATATGAAGTAAGTATGGAAGTATCCAAGTGTTGGATTTGGGACAGTGACATGCACAATGCTCCCCTCGCAAACAGTGTTTTCTAACCCCAAGGGTCTTTTCCTGGTTAAATAAAGGTTCAAATGTGTTTCTTTTCAGAAAATGAACAAGGTATTTGTTTAAAAGTACAGTTTAACCTCTGTTCTAATAACTTGTTAAGTTACACCGACCTTACAACTGTTTAAGTGGCTTCGGTGACAGCCGATGAACCTGATGGAATTTGGTTCATCTTTTACTTATTGTTCAATTCACTTGAAATATTCAATTACAGGTGATTCAATTTATTGTAAGGGTACAAGTCTCTAATTAGTACATGATCCTGACTGAATCTGGTTCATCTTTTACTTACTATTAAATTACATTAGGTGATGAAAATGTTTTTGAACGGCACACATTAAATTAAATCTGAAAACATTAATGACATATGAAGTCACCGCTGTCCCTGAACAGACAAATCACACATTAATATCAATTGTTCAACAGACATCTCATAATATTACTGTCAAGAGTTAGGATAAAGATAATTAAGGTAGATATGAATTATTCTCCCTGTCGAACAATGTGTTTGGGAGAACAGGAGAGAAGAGAAATAGAAAGGCAGATTTAGAGCGTCGCTGCAGCAGCATGCTTTTAGCTGCTACACTGGACCTGTTGCCAGGCGTCTTCCATTTTCTCTCTTATAACAGCAACATTTTCAACAGTTAAAACTGCTACAATAAATTTTTTTAAATACAGCACAAAGATATGTCTGTTTTATGTCTGTTTTATGTATCCTATATGTTTGTTCTATGTCTGTTATATATCTGTTATATGTCCGTTATATGTCTGTTTTATGTCTGTTTTATGTATCCTATATGTCTGTTATATGTCTATGTATCCTATATGTCTGTTTTATGTCTGTTATATGTCTGTTTTATGTATCCTATATGTCTGTTTTATGTCTGTTATATGTCTGTTTTATGTATCCTATATGTCTGTTATATGTCTGTTTTATGTTTCCTATATGTCTGTTTTATGTCTGTTATATGTCTGTTTTATGTATCCTATATGTCTGTTATATGTCCGTTTTATGTATCCTATATGTCTGTTTTATGTCTGTTATATGTCTGTTTTATGTATCCTATATGTCTGTTATACGTCTGTTATATGTCTGTTATACATCTGTTATACATCCGTTATATGTCTGTTTTATGTCTGTTATATGTCTGTTTTATGTATCCTATATGTCTGTTATATGTCTGTTATATGTCTGTTTTATGTATCCTATATGTCTGTTATATGTCTGTTTTATGCATCCTATATGTCTGTTTTATGTCTGTTATATGTCTGTTTTATGTATCCTATATGTCTGTTTTATGTCTGTTATATGTCTGTTTTATGCATCCTATATGTCTGTTTTATGTCTGTTATATGTCTGTTTTATGTATCCTATACGTTTGTTATACGTCTGTTATACGTCCGTTATGTGTCTGTTGTGTGTCTGTTATACGTTTGTTATACATCCGTTATACGCATGTTATGCGTCTGTTATATGCCTGTTATGTGTCTGTTATACGTCTGTTATGTGTCTGTTTTACGTTCCGTTATGTGTCTGTTGTATGTCTGTTATATGTCTTGTTATACATCCGCTATACGTCTGTTTTATGCGTCTGTTATATGCCTGTTTATGTGTCCGTTATACGTTTGTTATGTGTCTGTTATACGTCCGTTATGTGTCTGTTGTGTGTCTGTTATACGTTTGTTATACATCCGTTATACGCATGTTATGCGTCTGTTATATGCCTGTTATGTGTCTGTTATACGTCTGTTATGTGTCTGTTATACGTCCGTTATGTGTCTGTTGTGTGTCTGTTATACGTTTGTTATACATCCGTTATACGCATTTTATGCGTCTGTTATATGCCTGTTATGTGTCTGTTATACGTCTGTTATGCGTCTGTTATGCGTCCGTTATACGTCCGTTATATGTCAGTTTTATGTCTGTTATACGCCCGTTATATGCCTGTTATATGTCTGTTATGCGTCCATTATACGCCTGTTTCATGTATCCTATATGTCTGTTATACGTTTGTTATACGTCCGTTATACGTCCGTTATATGTCAGTTTTATGTCTGTTTTACGTCTGTTTTATGTATCCTATAAGTTTGTTATATGTCTGTTTTATGTCTGTTTTATGTATCCTATATGTTTGTTATATGTCAGTTTTATGTCTGTTATATGTTCGTTATACGTCTGTTATACGTTTGTTATATGTCTGTTATATGTTTGTTAAACATCTGTTATACGTCCGTTATACACCTGTTTTATGTCTGTTATACGTCCGTTATACGCTTGTTATATGTCTGTTTTATGTCTGTTTTATGTCTGTTTTATGTATCCTATACGTTTGTTATATGTCAATTTTATGTCTGTTATACGTCTGTTATACGTTCGTTATACGCCTGTTATGCGTCTGTTATACGTTTGTTATATGTCCGTTATATGTCTGTTTTATGTCTGTTATATGTCTGTTTTATGTATCCTATAAGTTTGTAATACGTCTGTTATACATCCGTTTTACGTCCGTTATACGCCCGTTTTACGTCCATTTTATGTCTGTTATATGTCTGGTTTATGTCTGTTATATGTCTGTTTTATGTATCCTATAAGTAGCCTTCCCTGTAGGGCAGTTGGTAGAGCATGGTGTTTGCTAAATGACTAAAATGTAAATGTTATATGTCTGGTTTATGTCTGGTATATGTCTGGTTTATGTCTGTTATATTGGCTAGCACTTCGTGTTGCTGCTCTCTGTAATACATTCTGAATCAATGATTTGTTGAACAGCTCACAGCCATCGCCATAACAACAAAACAAATCATCCAAATATCCATATTGCAACCAAATTTCTAGGTTAATTAAGGAAATATTTGCCAAACGCATGTCTACTTAATGAACACAGGCCTACTTAATCAACACAGGTCTACTTAATGAATACAGGTCTACTTAATGAATACAGGCCTACTTAATGAATACAGGCCTACTTAATGAATGCATGCCTACTTAATGAACAAGCAATGAGTCATACTAATAATAATATAATATGACATAATATCACATTCCTTTATCAGCATTATGATAACACTAACAGAAGGAAGCCAGTCCCTGCAGCCCTCCCAATACAACTCTCTGTTGGTGCACCTACAGTTCCTGCCCTGCCACAACAGCAGATGGGATAAACCATGAAGTGGAAAATAGACCTCTTGTGTTTTTTAATGGCAGAGAAGACTTCAAGCAAGACTTTGTGGTCTGCCAAACTCACCGTAAGACTACTGAGGTTATGCCACAGTGGTGGTGGTGGTGTGGTGGTGGAGATGGTGATGGAGATGATGCTGCTGGTGGTGGCGATGCTGGTGATGCTGGTGGTGGAGATGATGCTGGTGGTGGTGATGGTGGGTGTGGTGTTGATGGTGGTGATGATGCTGGTGGTGGTGGTGATGGAGATGGTGATGGAGATGATGCTGCTGGTGGTGGCGATGCTGGTGATGCTGGTAGTGATGGTGGTGAGGTGATGGTGGGGGTGGTGTTGATGGTGGTGGGAGGAGGAGATGGTGCTGGTGGTGGAGATGATGCTGATGGTGATGGTGGTGGAGATGATGCTGCTGGTGGTGGTGGTGATGATGCTGGTGGAGGCTGGAGGAGGCGGTGGTGAAGGGAGGAGAAGGAGGTGGTGGTCCTGGTGGTGGAGATGATGATGCTGGCGGTGATGGTGGTGGAGATGATGCTGGTGGTGGTGATGGAGGGAGTGGAGATGATGCTGGTGGTGGAGGAGGGAGGAGGTGGTATTGGTGGTGGGAGGGAGGGAGTCATATACAGCCTAGTTATTGTTATTTTATTGTATTACTTTTTACCTTAGTTTATTTAGTAAATATTTTCTTAACTCTTACATTTACATTTTTTATATTTTAGTCATTTAGCAGACGCTCTTATCCAGAGCGACTTACAGTAGTGAATGCATACATTTCATACATATTTTTTTGTTTGTTTGTTTTTTGTACTGGCCCCCCATGGGAATCGAACCCACAACCCTGGCGTTGCACACACCATGCTGGCGTTGCAAACACCATGCTCTACCAGAGGGAAGGCCTTACTCTTGAGCTGCATTGTTGGTTGTAAGGGCTTGTAAGTAAGCATTTCACGGTAAGGTGAAAATGATGATGTATTCGGCTCATGTGACAAATAAAATGTGATTTGTTTTGATTTGACTACATGTAAAGGTGTAGCCCTATAGCATGAATACAACAATATACTATTATTGACTGTACTGGTAACATAAGGCTACTTTATCATAACTACATTATTTTATTCTGGTTTCAGAGGAAATACCTTCAATTGCACGAATATGCAATTAATGACAAGATTTTACATTAAATATTTGGTTTAGAGTATCAAAACGGAATCAAATTCCTTGTGCATATAATCTTTTCACTATTTTGAAGTTGAACAAAATACGGAAATGCAGACAAGTTAGAGGAAACGGAAGAATAGAAATAGCTCAAGGCTGCCACCATGTGTTGAGTTTATTATTATTATTATTATTATTTATTACAGTAGCTCACTTTCTCTTCTTCCCTCATATCTTGCTGCTTCACACACCTGTCCCGTGCCCTGCTGTGGCCAGGTGGTTCTTTCATTCATTCATTCACTAGTCATCCAGATGAAAGAAAGACAACATTGGCAAACTATCAGAGAGAGAGAGAGAGAGAGACAGAGACAGAGAGAGACAGAGAGAGACAGACAGAGAGAGACAGAGAGAGACAGACAGAGAGAGACAGAGAGAGACAGACAGACAGAGAGAGACAGACAGACAGACAGACAGACAGACAGACAGACAGACAGACAGACAGACAGACAGACAGACAGACAGACAGACAGAGACACAGACAGACAGACAGACAGACAGACAGACAGACAGACAGACAGACAGACAGACAGACAGACAGACAGACAGACAGACAGACAGACAGACAGACAGACAGACAGACAGACAGACAGACAGACAGAGACACAGACAGACAGACAGACAGACAGACAGACAGACAGACAGACAGACAGACAGACAGACAGACAGACAGACAGACAGACAGACAGACAGACAGACAGACAGACAGACAGACAGACAGACAGACAGACAGATAATTACATTCTGAAACTTGTTGTGGACATTGTCTAAATTGCTCCAAATGTAGTCTAGGTAGCCTATAGGCCTACAGAAACATGCACAATAAATTAAACACTTTCATAGTCTACTACGCAACTACAATGTAGCCTAGGCCTGGACTACTGACAGAATATAGCCCACCTGACTGGATATTCCATAGGCCTGGACTACTGACAGAATATAGCCCACCTGACTGGATATTCCATAGGCCTGGACTACTGACAGAATATAGCCCACCTGACTGGATATTCCATAGGCCTGGACTACTGACAGAATATAGCCCACCTGACTGGATATTCCATAGGCCTGGACTACTGACAGAATATAGCCCACCTGACTGGATATTCCATAGGACAGGCGTGTTGAGCCAATTTGACCTCCATTCTGCAGTCGTGGTCATGGTGACCATGTTCTATCATCTTCATCATCACTGACTGATGAGTTACATGGATAGGTTACATTGTGTATCGGCTTCAATCTAACGCACATGATATAAAACTCTGAGGACATTAATGAAAAGTAGCCTATCCATATGCACAGAACAGAAGAAAAACATGTTGATCCCAATTCATCCTCTTGTCAGCCCCACCACAAAGTATCTTTCTTAGCCTACTTTCTTTGGCCGACCATCCATAAAGTACCAGCCACTCAATCAACGTGCTGTGGAAATTATCCATGAGCATTCAAAAAAGCCTACCCACAGGGCAAAAATTGGTTGAATCAAAATTGTTTCCACGTCATTTCAACAACGAAACGCAACTTGATGACGTTGAATCCATGTGTAAAATGATTGGATTTTAAAAAAGTTATCAACGTATGGAAATTCTTTTCAAACAACTTTTAACTTAAGTCCAATGACACTGTGAAATGTATTGTTTACTTCACAGTGAATTCACGTTAGTTCACAACTCAACCAAATATAAATCAAAACCAGGTGTTGAACTGACGTCTGTGCCCAGTGGGGAGGCTATATTTTCACTGATAAGACTCGGGTTACCAAACGCCGGGGGTTTCCGAGGACTGTTCCCGATTTCTGGTGGCCTGTCCCCATGTAAAGGAGTGTACGGTGACTAAATGTTGGTTATAAGAAACTCCAGTTATGATATTTAAAAAAGTACAATGAAGAGGAATTATAATTAGTAAATGTCAGGATATAGAAATCAACCATATTACAATGAAATAAACATGAATAAAGTGCTATTTGAATAGTCAGGTTCATTGACAATATGACAGCTATAAATGCACCATTGATTTATTTTAATTAGCGGTCAATTACCGTGAGACCGGCAGTTATTTCCTTGACAATCACTGGCTGACAAAATTTCATGACCGCCACGTCCCTCGGGGAGTGCAAGTCAATATGAGGAAGCTGATCCTAATGTTTCCTTTTCTCAGAGTAAATGCAACATTGATTTAAATAGGTAACAATAAGTGAAACCTCCACAAGATGGCAGGGCAGAGATATACAGTGAACAGGCCAATGACTAAACATGACAAAGGGCCATGACTGCAACTTCAAAGGAGGCAGCCACAGGCTACTGATTTCCTGTCTCACCATCACTAGAATACTGATTACAGCTAATGAACTAGTGGAGGAATGTACATAAGCACATGGAAAATAGTGTAATACAAAAGGTTATGACATTAATATCTGTAATAAAGAACACTGTCCAGGTCTACATATTCTCTATACCAGTTGTAGAACACTGTCTAGGTCTACATATTCTCTATACCAGTTATAGAACACTGTCTAGGTCTACATATTCTCTATACCAGTTATAGAACACTGTCTAGGTCTACATATTCTCTATACCAGTTATAGAACACTGTCTAGGTCTCCATATTCTCTATACCAGTTATAGAACACTGTCTAGGTCTCCATATTCTCTATACCAGTTATAGAACACTGTCTAGGTCTACATATTCTCTATACCAGTTATAGAACACTGTCTAGGTCTACATATTCTCTATACCAGTTATAGAACACTGTCTAGGTCTACATATTCTCTATACCAGTTATAGAACACTGTCTAGGTCTACATATTCTCTATACCAGTTATAGAACACTGTCTAGGTCTACATATTCTCTATACCAGTTATAGAACACTGTCTAGGTCTACATATTCTCTATACCAGTTATAGAACACTGTCTAGGTCTACATATTCTCTATACCAGTTATAGAACACTGTCTAGGTCTACAAATTCTCTATACCAGTTATAGAACACTGTCTAGGTCTACATATTCTCTATACCAGTTATAGAACACTGTCTAGGTCTACATATTCTCTATACCAGTTATAGAACACTGTCTATGTCTCCAAATTCTCTATACCAGTTATAGAACACTGTCTAGGTCTACATATTCTCTATACCAGTTATAGAACACTGTCTAGGTCTACATATTCTCTATACCAGTTATAGAACACTGTCTAGGTCTACATATTCTCTAGACATATACCAGTTATAGAACACTGTCTAGGTCTCCATATTCTCTATACCAGTTATAGAACACTGTCTAGGTCTACATATTCTCTATACCAGTTATAGAACACTGTCTAGGTCTCCATATTCTCTATACCAGTTATAGAACACTGTCTAGGTCTACATATTCTCTATACCAGTTATAGAACACTGTCTAGGTCTACATATTCTCTATACCAGTTATAGAACACTGTCTAGGTCTACATATTCTCTATACCAGTTATTGAACACTGTCTAGGTCTCCATATTCTCTATACCAGTTATAGAACACTGTCTAGGTCTACATATTCTCTATACCAGTTATTGAACACTGTCTAGGTCTACATATTCTCTATACCAGTTATAGAACACTGTCTAGGTCTACATATTCTCTATACCAGTTATAGAACACTGTCTAGGTCTACATATTCTCTATACCAGTTATAGAACACTGTCTAGGTCTACATATTCTCTATACCAGTTATAGAACACTGTCTAGGTCTACATATTCTCTATACCAGTTATAGAACACTGTCTAGGTCTACATATTCTCTATACCAGTTATAGAACACTGTCTAGGTCTACATATTCTCTATACCAGTTATAGAACACTGTCTAGGTCTACATATTCTCTATACCAGTTATTGAACACTGTCTAGGTCTACATATTCTCTATACCAGTTATAGAACACTGTCTAGGTCTACATATTCTCTATACCAGTTATAGAACACTGTCTAGGTCTACATATTCTCTATACCAGTTATAGAACACTGTCTAGGTCTACATATTCTCTATACCAGTTATAGAACACTGTCTAGGTCTACATATTCTCTATACCAGTTATAGAACACTGTCTAGGTCTACATATTCTCTATATACCAGTTATAGAACACTGTCTAGGTCTACATATTCTCTATACCAGTTATAGAACACTGTCTAGGTCTACATATTCTCTATACCAGTTATAGAACACTGTCTAGGTCTACATATTCTCTATACCAGTTATAGAACACTGTCTAGGTCTCCATATTCTCTATACCAGTTATAGAACACTGTCTAGGTCTACATATTCTCTATACCAGTTATAGAACACTGTCTAGGTCTACATATTCTCTATACCAGTTATAGAACACTGTCTAGGTCTACATATTCTCTATACCAGTTATAGAACACTGTCTAGGTCTACATATTCTCTAGACATATACCAGTTATAGAACACTGTCTAGGTCTACATATTCTCTATACCAGTTATAGAACACTGTCTAGGTCTACATATTCTCTATACCAGTTATAGAACACTGTCTAGGTCTACATATTCTCTATACCAGTTATTGAACACTGTCTAGGTCTACATATTCTCTATACCAGTTATAGAACACTGTCTAGATCTACATATTCTCTATACCAGTTATAGAACACTGTCTAGGTCTACATATTCTCTATACCAGTTATAGAACACTGTCTAGGTCTCCATATTCTCTATACCATTTATAGAACAGTGTCTAGGTCTACATATTCTCTGGACATATACCAGTTTTAGAATACTGTCTAGGTCTACATCTTCTCTATACCAGTTATAGAACACTGTCTAGGTCTACATATTCTCTATACCAGTTATAGAACACTGTCTAGGTCTACATATTCTCTATACCAGTTATAGAACACTGTCTAGGTCTACATATTCTCTATACCAGTTATAGAACACTGTCTAGGTCTACTTATTCTCTATACCATTTATAAAACACTGTCTAGGTCTACATATTCTCTATACCAGTTATAGAAAACTGTCTAGGTCTCCATATTCTCTACACCAGTTATTGAGCACTGTCTAGGTCTCCATATTCTCTACACCAGTTATAGAACACTGTCTAGGTCTACATATTCTCTATACCAGTTATAGAACACTGTCTAGGTCTACATATTCTCTATATCAGTTATAGATCACTGTCTAGGTCTACATATTCTCTATATCAGTTATAGACTCTGTCTATGTCTACATATTCTCTACACCAGTTATAGAACACTGTCTAGGTCTACATATTCTCTACACCAGTTATAGAACACTGTCTAGGTCTACATATTCTCTATATCAGTTATAGATCACTGTCTATGTCTACATATTCTCTATACCAGTTATAGAACACTGTCTAGGTCTACATATTCTCTATACCATTTATTAAACACTGTGTAGGTCTACATATTCTTTATACCAATATAGACCACTGTCTAGGTCTACATATTCTCTATACCAGTTATAGAACACTGTCTAGGTCTCCATATTCTCTATACCAGTTATAGAACACTGTCTAGGTCTACATATTCTCTAGACATATACCAGTTATAGAACACTGTCTAGGTCTACATATTCTCTATACCAGTTATAGAACACTGTCTAGGTCTACATATTCTCTATACCAGTTATAGAACACTGTCTAGGTCTACATATTCTCTATACCAGTTATAGAACACTGTCTAGGTCTACATATTCTCTATACCAGTTATAGAACACTGTCTAGGTCTACATATTCTCTATACCAGTTATAGAACACTGTCTAGGTCTACATATTCTCTATACCAGTTATAGAACACTGTCTAGGTCTACATATTCTCTATACCAGTTATAGAACACTGTCTAGGTCTACATATTCTCTATACCAGTTATAGACTCTGTCTATGTCTACATATTCTCTATACCAGTTATAGAACACTGTCTAGGTCTCCATATTCTCTATACCATTTATAGAACAGTGTCTAGGTCTACATATTCTCTACATACCAGTTATAGAACACTGTCTAGGTCCACATATTCTCTATACCAGTTATAGAACAATATCTAGGTCTACATATTCTCTATACCAGTTATAGAACACTGTCTAGGTCTACATATTCTCTATACCAGTTATAGAACACTGTCTAGGACTACATATCCTCTATACCAGTTATAGAACACTGTCTAGGTCTACATATTCTCTATACCAGTTATTGAACACTGTCTAGGTCTACATATTCTCTATATCAGTTATAGATCACTGTCTAGGTCTACATATTCTCTATATCAGTTATAGACTCTGTCTATGTCTACATATTCTCTACACCAGTTATAGAACACTGTCTAGGTCTACTTATTCTCTATACCATTTATAAAACACTGTCTAGGTCTCCATATTCTCTATACCAGTTATAGAACACTGTCTAGGTCTACATATTCTCTATACCAGTTATAGAACACTGTCTAGGTCTACTTATTCTCTATACCATTTATAAAACACTGTCTAGGTCTACATATTCTCTATACCAGTTATAGAACACTGTCTAGGTCTCCATATTCTCTATACCAGTTATAGAACACTGTCTAGGTCTACATATTCTCTATACCAGTTATAGAACACTGTCTAGGTCTACATATTCTCTATACCAGTTATAGAACACTGTCTAGGTCTACATATTCTCTATACCAGTTATAGAACACTGTCTAGGTCTACATATTCTCTATACCAGTTATAGAACTCTGTCTATGTCTACATATTCTCTATACCAGTTATAGAACACTGTCTAGGTCTACATATTCTCTATACCAGTTATAGAACACTGTCTAGGTCTACATATTCTCTATATCAGTTATAGATCACTGTCTATGTCTACATATTCTCTATACCAGTTATAGAACACTGTCTAGGTCTCCATATTCTCTATACCATTTATTAAACACTGTGTAGGTCTACATATTCTCTATACCAATTATAGACCACTGTCTAGGTCTACATATTCTCTATACCAGTTATAGAACACTGTCTAGGTCTCCATATTCTCTATACCAGTTATAGAACACTGTCTAGGTCTACATATTCTCTAGATATATACCAGTTATAGAACACTGTCTAGGTCTACATATTCTCTATACCAGTTATAGAACAATATCTAGGTCTACATATTCTCTATACCAGTTATAGAACACTGTCTAGGTCTACATATTCTCTATACCAGTTATAGAACACTGTCTAGGTCTACATATTCTCTATACCAGTTATAGAACACTGTCTAGGTCTACATATTCTCTATACCAGTTATTGAACACTGTCTAGGTCTACATATTCTCTATACCAGTTATAGAACACTGTCAAAGGTCTACATTTTCTCTATACCAGTTATAGAACACTGTCTAGGTCTACATATTCTCTATATCAGTTATAGACTCTGTCTATGTCTACATATTCTCTACACCAGTTATAGAACACTGTCTAGGTCTCCATATTCTCTATACCATTTATAGAACAGTGTCTAGGTCTACATATTCTCTGGACATATACCAGTTTTAGAATACTGTCTAGGTCTACATCTTCTCTATACCAGTTATAGAACAATATCTAGGTCTACATATTCTCTATACCAGTTATAGAACACTGTCTAGGTCTACATATTCTCTATACCAGTTATAGAACACTGTCTAGGTCTACATATTCTCTATACCAGTTATAGAACACTGTCTAGGTCTACATATTCTCTATACCAGTTATTGAACACTGTCTAGGTCTACATATTCTCTATACCAGTTATAGAACACTGTCTAGGTCTACATATTCTCTATACCAGTTATAGAACACTGTCTATGTCTACATATTCTCTATACCAGTTATAGAACACTGTCTAGGTCTACATATTCTCTATACCAGTTATAGAACACTGTCTAGGTCTACATATTCTCTATACCATTTATAGATCACTGTCTATGTCTACATATTCTCTATACCAGTTATAGAACACTGTCTAGGTCTCCATATTCTCTATACCATTTATTAAACACTGTGTAGGTCTACATATTCTCTATACCAATTATAGACCACTGTCTAGGTCTACATATTCTCTATACCAGTTATAGAACACTGTCTAGGTCTACATATTCTCTATACCAGTTATAGAACACTGTCTAGGTCTACATATTCTCTATACCAGTTATAGAACACTGTCTAGGTCTACATATTCTCTATACCAGTTATAGAACACTGTCTAGGTCTACATATTCTCTATACCAGTTATAGAACACTGTCTAGGTCTACATATTCTCTATACCAGTTATAGAACACTGTCTAGGTCTACATATTCTCTATACCAGTTATAGAACACTGTCTAGGTCTCCATATTCTCTATACCAGTTATAAAACACTGTCTAGGTCTAAATATTCTCTAGACATATACCAGTTAAAGAACACTGTGTAGGTCTACATATTCCCTATACCAGTTATAGAACACTGTCTAGGTCTACATATTCTCTATACCAGTTATAGAACACTGTCTTGGTCTCCATATTCTCTATACCATTTATTAAACACTGTGTAGGTCTACATATTCTCTATACCAATTATAGACCACTGTCTAGGTCTACATATTCTCTATACCAGTTATAGAACACTGTCTAGGTCTACATATTCTCTATACCAGTTATAGAACTCTGTCTAGGTCTACATATTCTCTATACCAGTTATAGAACACTGTCTAGGTCTACATATTCTCTATATCAGTTATAGATCACTGTCTATGTCTACATATTCTCTATACCAGTTATAGAACACTGTCTAGGTCTCCATATTGTCTCTACCAGTTATAGAACACTGTCTAGGTCTACATATTCTCTATATCAGTTATAGATCACTGTCTATGTCTACATATTCTCTATACCAGTTATAGAACACTGTCTAGGTCTCCATATTCTCTATACCATTTATTAAACACTGTGTAGGTCTACATATTCTCTATACCAATTATAGACCACTGTCTAGGTCTACTTATTCTCTATACCAGTTATAGAACACTGTCTAGGTCTACATATTCTCTATACCAGTTATAGAACTCTGTCTAGGTCTACATATTCTCTATACCAGTTATAGAACACTGTCTAGGTCTACATATTCTCTATACCAGTTATAGAACACTGTCTAGGTCTACATATTCTCTATACCAGTTATAGAACACTGTCTAGGTCTACTTATTCTCTATACCATTTATAAAACACTGTCTAGGTCTACATATTCTCTATACCAGTTATAGAACACTGTCTAGGTCTACATATTCTCTATACCAGTTATAGAACACTGTCTAGGTCTACATATTCTCTATACCAGTTATAGAACACTGTCTAGGTCTACATATTCTCTATACCAGTTATAGAACACTGTCTAGGTCTACATATTCTCTATACCAGTTATAGATCACTGTCTAGGTCTACATATTCTCTATACCAGTTATAGAACTCTGTCTATGTCTACATATTCTCTATACCAGTTATAGAACACTGTCTAGGTCTACATATTCTCTATACCAGTTATAGAACACTGTCTAGGTCTACATATTCTCTATATCAGTTATAGAACACTGTCTATGTCTACATATTCTCTATACCAGTTATAGAACACTGTCTAGGTCTACATATTCTCTATACCATTTATTAAACACTGTCTAGGTCTACATATTCTCTATACCAATTATAGACCACTGTCTAGGTCTACATATTCTCTATACCAGTTATAGAACACTGTCTAGGTCTCCATATTCTCTATACCAGTTATAGAACACTGTCTAGGTCTACATATTCTCTATTACCAGTTATAGAACACTGTCTAGGTCTACATATTCTCTATACCAGTTATAGAACACTGTCTAGGTCTACATATTCTCTATACCAGTTATAGAACACTGTCTAGGTCTACATATTCTCTATACCAGTTATAGAACACTGTCTAGGTCTACATATTCTCTATACCAGTTATAGAACACTGTCTAGGTCTACATATTCTCTATACCAGTTATTGAACACTGTCTAGGTCTACATATTCTCTATACCAGTTATAGAACACTGTCTAGGTCTACATATTCTCTATACCAGTTATAGAACACTGTCTAGGTCTACATATTCTCTATATCAGTTATAGACTCTGTCTATGTCTACATATTCTCTACACCAGTTATAGAACACTGTCTAGGTCTACATATTCTCTATACCATTTATAGAACACTGTCTAGGTCTACATATTCTCTTATACCAGTTATAGAACACTGTCTAGGTCTACATATTCTCTATACCAGTTATAGAACACTGTCTAGGTCTACATATTCTCTATACCAGTTATAGAACACTGTCTAGGTCTACATATTCTCTATACCAGTTATAGAACACTGTCTAGGTCTACATATTCTCTATACCAGTTATAGAACACTGTCTAGGTCTACATATTCTCTATACCAGTTATTGAACACTGTCTAGGTCTACATATTCTCTATACCAGTTATAGAACACTGTCTAGGTCTACATATTCTCTATATCAGTTATAGACTCTGTCTATGTCTACATATTCTCTACACCAGTTATAGAACACTGTCTAGGTCTACATATTCTCTATACCAGTTATAGAACACTGTCTAGGTCTACATATTCTCTATACCATTTATAGATCACTGTCTATGTCTACATATTCTCTATACCAGTTATAGAACACTGTCTAGGTCTCCATATTCTCTATACCATTTATTAAACACTGTGTAGGTCTACATATTCTCTATACCAATTATAGAACACTGTCTAGGTCTACATATTCTCTATACCAGTTATAGAACACTGTCTAGGTCTACATATTCTCTATACCAGTTATAGAACACTGTCTAGGTCTACATATTCTCTACTTACCAGTTATAGAACACTGTCTAGGTCTCCATATTCTCTATACCAGTTATAGAACACTGTCTAGGTCTACATATTCTCTATACCAGTTATAGAACACTGTCTAGGTCTACATATTCTCTATACCAGTTATAGAACACTGTCTAGGTCTACATATTCTCTATACCAGTTATAGAACACTGTCTAGGTCTACATATTCTCTATACCAGTTATAGAACACTGTCTAGGTCTACATATTCTCTATACCAGTTATAGAACACTGTCTAGGTCTCCATATTCTCTATACCATTTATAAAACACTGTCTAGGTCTACATATTCTCTATACCAGTTATACAACACTGTCTAGGTCTACATATTCTCTATACCAGTTATAGAACACTGTCTAGGTCTACATATTCTCTATACCAGTTATAGAACTCTGTCTAGGTCTACATATTCTCTATACCAGTTATAGAACACTGTCTAGGTCTACATATTCTCTATACCAGTTATAGATCACTGTCTATGTCTACATATTCTCTATACCAGTTATAGAACACTGTCTAGGTCTCCATATTGTCTCTACCAGTTATAGAACACTGTCTAGGTCTACATATTCTCTATATCAGTTATAGATCACTGTCTATGTCTACATATTCTCTATACCAGTTATAGAACACTGTCTAGGTCTCCATATTCTCTATACCATTTATTAAACACTGTGTAGGTCTACATATTCTCTATACCAATTATAGAACACTGTCTAGGTCTACATATTCTCTATACCAGTTATAGAACACTGTCTAGGTCTACATATTCTCTATACCAGTTATAGAACTCTGTCTAGGTCTACATATTCTCTATACCAGTTATAGAACACTGTCTAGGTCTACATATTCTCTATACCAGTTATAGAACACTGTCTAGGTCTACATATTCTCTATACCAGTTATAGAACACTGTCTAGGTCTACATATTCTCTATACCAGTTATAGAACACTGTCTAGGTCTCCATATTCTCTATACCAGTTATAGAACACTGTCTAGGTCTACATATTCTCTATACCAGTTATAGAACACTGTCTAGGTCTACATATTCTCTATACCAGTTATAGAACACTGTCTAGGTCTACATATTCTCTATACCAGTTATAGAACACTGTCTAGGTCTACATATTCTCTATACCAGTTATTAGAACACTGTCTAGGTCTACATATTCTCTATACCAGTTATAGAACACTGTCTAGGTCTCCATATTCTCTATACCAGTTATAGAACACTGTCTAGGTCTACATATTCTCTATACCAGTTATAGAACACTGTCTAGGTCTACATATTCTCTAGACATATACCAGTTATAGAACACTGTCTAGGTCTCCATATTCTCTATACCAGTTATAGAACACTGTCTAGGTCTCCATATTCTCTATACCAGTTATAGAACACTGTCTAGGTCTACATATTCTCTATACCAGTTATAGAACACTGTCTAGGTCTCCATATTCTCTATACCAGTTATAGAACACTGTCTAGGTCTCCATATTCTCTATACCAGTTATAGAACACTGTCTAGGTCTACATATTCTTTAGACATATACCAGTTATAGAACACTGTCTAGGTCTACATATTCTCTATACCAGTTATAGAACACTGTCTAGGTCTACATATTCTCTATACCAGTTATAGAACACTGTCTAGGTCTCCATATTCTCTATACCATTTATTAAACACTGTCTAGGTCTACATATTCTCTATACCAATTATAGAACACTGTCTAGGTCTACATATTCTCTATACCAGTTATAGAACACTGTCTAGGTCTACATATTCTCTATACCAGTTATAGAACTCTGTCTAGGTCTACATATTCTCTATACCAGTTATAGAACACTGTCTAGGTCTACATATTCTCTATACCAGTTATAGAACACTGTCTAGGTCTACATATTCTCTATACCAGTTATAGAACACTGTCTAGGTCTCCATATTCTCTATACCAGTTATAGAACACTGTCTAGGTCTACATATTCTCTATACCAGTTATAGAACACTGTCTAGGTCTACATATTCTCTATACCAGTTATAGAACACTGTCTAGGTCTACATATTCTCTATACCATTTATAGAACACTGTCTAGGTCTACATATTCTCTATACCAGTTATAGAACACTGTCTAGGTCTACATATTCTCTATACCAGTTATAGAACACTGTCTAGGTCTACATATTCTCTATACCAGTTATAGAACACTGTCTAGGTCTACATATTCTCTATACCAGTTATAGAACACTGTCTAGGTCTACATATTCTCTATACCAGTTATAGAACACTGTCTAGGTCTACATATTCTCTATACCAGTTATTGAACACTGTCTAGGTCTACATATTCTCTATACCAGTTATAGAACACTGTCTAGGTCTACATATTCTCTATACCAGTTATAGAACACTGTCTAGGTCTACATATTCTCTATACCAGTTATAGAACACTGTCTAGGTCTACATATTCTCTATACCAGTTATAGAACACTGTCTAGGTCTACATATTCTCTATACCAGTTATAGAACACTGTCTAGGTCTACATATTCTCTATACCAGTTATAGAACACTGTCTAGGTCTACATATTCTCTATACCAGTTATAGAACACTGTCTATGTCTACATATTCTCTATACCAGTTATAGAACACTGTCTAGGTCTCCATATTCTCTATACCAGTTATAAAACACTGTCTAGGTCTACATATTCTCTATACCAATTATAGAACACTGTCTAGGTCTACATATTCTCTATACCAGTTATAGAACACTGTCTAGGTCTCCATATTCTCTATACCAGTTATAGAACACTGTCTAGGTCTACATATTCTCTATACCAGTTATAGAACACTGTCTAGGTCTACATATTCTCTATACCAGTTATAGAACACTGTCTAGGTCTACATATTCTCTATACCAGTTATAGAACACTGTCTAGGTCTACATATTCTCTATACCAGTTATAGAACACTGTCTAGGTCTACATATTCTCTATACCAGTTATAGAACACTGTCTAGGTCTACATATTCTCTATACCAGTTATAGAACACTGTCTAGGTCTACATATTCTCTATACCAGTTATAGAACACTGTCTAGGTCTACATATTCTCTATACCAGTTATAGAACACTGTCTAGGTCTACATATTCTCTATACCAGTTATACAACTCTGTCTAGGTCTACATATTCTCTATACCAGTTATAGAAGACTGTCTAGGTCTCCAAATTATCTATACCATTTATAAAACACTGTCTAGGTCTACATATTCTCTATACCAGTTATAGAACACTGTCTAGGTCTCCATATTCTCATACCAGTTATAGAACACTATCTAGGTCTACATATTCTCTATACCAGTTATAGAACACTGTCTAGGTCTACATATTCTCTATACCAGTTATAGAACACTGTCTAGGTCTACATATTCTCTATACCAGTTATAGAACACTGTCTAGGTCTACATATTCTCTATACCAGTTATAGAACACTGTCTAGGTCTACATATTCTCTATACCAGTTATAGAACACTGTCTAGGTCTACATATTCTCTATACCAGTTATAGAACACTGTCTAGGTCTACATATTCTCTATACCAGTTATAGAACACTGTCTAGGTCTACATATTCTCTATACCAGTTATAGAACACTGTCTAGGTCTACATATTCTCTATACCAGTTATAGAACACTGTCTAGGTCTACATATTCTCTATACCAGTTATAGAACACTGTCTAGGTCTCCATATTCTCTATACCAGTTATAGAACACTGTCTAGGTCTACATATTCTCTATACCAGTTATAGAACACTGTCTAGGTCTACATATTCTCTATACCAGTTATAGAACACTGTCTAGGTCTCCATATTCTCTATACCAGTTATAGAACACTGTCTAGGTCTACATATTCTCTATACCAGTTATAGAACACTGTCTAGGTCTACATATTCTCTATACCAGTTATAGAACACTGTCTAGGTCTACATATTCTCTATACCAGTTATAGAACACTGTCTAGGTCTCCATATTCTCTATACCAGTTATAGAACACTGTCTAGGTCTACATATTCTCTCTACCAGTTATAGAACACTGTCTAGGTCTACATATTCTCTATACCAGTTATAGAACACTGTCTAGGTCTACATATTCTCTATACCAGTTATAGAACACTGTCTAGGTCTCCATATTCTCTATACCAGTTATTAAACACTGTCTAGGTCTACATATTCTCTATACCAATTATAGAACACTGTCTAGGTCTACATATTCTCTATACCAGTTATAGAACACTGTCTAGGTCTACATATTCTCTATACCAGTTATAGAACACTGTCTAGGTCTCCATATTCTCTATACCAGTTATAGAACACTGTCTAGGTCTACATATTCTCTATACCAGTTATAGAACACTGTCTAGGTCTACATATTCTCTATACCAGTTATAGAACACTGTCTAGGTCTACATATTCTCTATACCAGTTATAGAACACTGTCTAGGTCTACATATTCTCTATACCAGTTATAGAACACTGTCTAGGTCTACATATTCTCTATACCAGTTATAGAACACTGTCTAGGTCTACATATTCTCTATACCAGTTATAGAACACTGTCTAGGTCTACATATTCTCTATACCAGTTATAGAACACTGTCTAGGTCTCACATATTCTCTATACCAGTTATAGAACACTGTCTAGGTCTACATATTCTCTATACCAGAAACACTGTCTAGGTCTACATATTCTCTATACCAGTTATAGAACACTGTCTAGGTCTCCATATTCTCTATACCAGTTATAGAACACTGTCTAGGTCTACATATTCTCTATACCAGTTATAGAACACTGTCTAGGTCTACATATTCTCTATACCAGTTATAGAACACTGTCTAGGTCTACATATTCTCTATACCAGTTATAGAACACTGTCTAGGTCTACATATTCTCTATACCAGTTATAGAACACTGTCTAAGTCTCATATTCTCTATACCAGTTATAGAACACTGTCTAGGTCTACATATTCTCTATACCAGTTATAGAACACTGTCTAGGTCTACATATTCTCTATACCAGTTATAGAACACTGTCTAGGTCTACATATTCTCTATACCAGTTATAGAACACTGTCTAGGTCTACATATTCTCTATACCAGTTATAGAACACTGTCTAGGTCTCCATATTCTCTATACCAGTTATAGAACACTGTCTAGGTCTCCATATTCTCTATACCAGTTATAGAACACTGTCTAGGTCTACATATTCTCTATACCAGTTATAGAACACTGTCTAGGTCTACATATTCTAGATACCAGTTATAGAACACTGTCTAGGTCTACATATTCTCTATACCAGTTATAGAACACTGTCTAGGTCTACATATTCTCTATACCAGTTATAGAACACTGTCTAGGTCTACATATTCTCTATACCAGTTATAGAACACTGTCTAGGTCTACATATTCTCTATACCAGTTATAGAACACTGTCTAGGTCTCCATATTCTCTATACCAGTTATAGAACACTGTCTAGGTCTACATATTCTCTATACCAGTTATAGAACACTGTCTAGGTCTACATATTCTCTATACCAGTTATAGAACACTGTCTAGGTCTACATATTCTCTATACCAGTTATAGAACACTGTCTAGGTCTACATATTCTCTATACCAGTTATAGAACACTGTCTAGGTCTACATATTCTCTATACCAGTTATAGAACACTGTCTAGGTCTACATATTCTCTATACCAGTTATAGAACACTGTCTAGGTCTACATATTCTCTATACCAGTTATAGAACACTGTCTAGGTCTACATATTCTCTATACCAGTTATAGAACACTGTCTAGGTCTACATATTCTCTATACCAGTTATAGAACACTGTCTAGGTCTACATATTCTCTATACCAGTTATAGAACACTGTCTAGGTCTACATATTCTCTATACCAGTTATAGAACACTGTCTAGGTCTCCATATTCTCTATACCAGTTATAGAACACTGTCTAGGTCTACATATTCTCTATACCAGTTATAGAACACTGTCTAGGTCTACATATTCTCTATACCAGTTATAGAACACTGTCTAGGTCTACATATTCTCTATACCAGTTATAGAACACTGTCTAGGTCTACATATTCTCTATACCAGTTATAGAACACTGTCTAGGTCTACATATTCTCTATACCAGTTATAGAACACTGTCTAGGTCTACATATTCTCTATACCAGTTATAGAACACTGTCTAGGTCTACATATTCTCTATACCAGTTATAGAACACTGTCTAGGTCTACATATTCTCTATACCAGTTATAGAACACTGTCTAGGTCTACATATTCTCTATACCAGTTATAGAACACTGTCTAGGTCTACATATTCTCTATACCAGTTATAGAACACTGTCTAGGTCTACATATTCTCTATACCAGTTATAGAACACTGTCTAGGTCTACATATTCTCTATACCAGTTATAGAACACTGTCTAGGTCTACATATTCTCTATACCAGTTATAGAACACTGTCTAGGTCTACATATTCTCTATACCAGTTATAGAACACTGTCTAGGTCTACATATTCTCTATACCAGTTATAGAACACTGTCTAGGTCTACATATTCTCTATACCAGTTATAGAACACTGTCTAGGTCTACATATTCTCTATACCAGTTATAGAACACTGTCTAGGTCTACATATTCTCTATACCAGTTATAGAACACTGTCTAGGTCTACATATTCTCTATACCAGTTATAGAACACTGTCTAGGTCTACATATTCTCTATACCAGTTATAGAACACTGTCTAGGTCTACATATTCTCTATACCAGTTATAGAACACTGTCTAGGTCTACATATTCTCTATACCAGTTATAGAACACTGTCTAGGTCTCCATATTCTCTATACCAGTTATAGAACACTGTCTAGGTCTACATATTCTCTATACCAGTTATAGAACACTGTCTAGGTCTCCATATTCTCTATACCAGTTATAGAACACTGTCTAGGTCTCCATATTCTCTATACCAGTTATAGAACACTGTCTAGGTCTACATATTCTCTATACATTTACCAGTTATAGAACACTGTCTAGGTCTACATATTCTCTATACCAGTTATAGAACACTGTCTAGGTCTACATATTCTCTATACCAGTTATAGAACACTGTCTAGGTCTACATATTCTCTATACCAGTTATAGAACACTGTCTAGGTCTACATATTCTCTATACCAGTTATAGAACACTGTCTAGGTCTACATATTCTCTATACCAGTTATAGAACACTGTCTAGGTCTCCATATTCTCTATACCAGTTATAGAACACTGTCTAGGTCTCCATATTCTCTATACCAGTTATAGAACACTGTCTAGGTCTACATATTCTCTATACCAGTTATAGAACACTGTCTAGGTCTATATTTTCTCTATACCAGTTATAGAACACTGTCTAGGTCTACATATTCTCTATACCAGTTATAGAACACTGTCTAGGTCTACATATTCTCTATACCAGTTATAGAACACTGTCTAGGTCTACATATTCTCTATACCAGTTATAGAACACTGTCTAGGTCTCCATATTCTCTATACCAGTTATAGAACACTGTCTAGGTCTCCATATTCTCTATACCAGTTATAGAACACTGTCTAGGTCTACATATTCTCTATACCAGTTATAGAACACTGTCTAGGTCTACATATTCTCTATACCAGTTATAGAACACTGTCTAGGTCTACATATTCTCTATACCAGTTATAGAACACTGTCTAGGTCTACATATTCTCTATACCAGTTATAGAACACTGTCTAGGTCTACATATTCTCTATACCAGTTATAGAACACTGTCTAGGTCTACATATTCTCTATACCAGTTATAGAACACTGTCTAGGTCTACATATTCTCTATACCAGTTATAGAACACTGTCTAGGTCTACATATTCTCTATACCAGTTATAGAACACTGTCTAGGTCTACATATTCTCTATACCAGTTATAGAACACTGTCTAGGTCTACATATTCTCTATACCAGTTATAGAACACTGTCTAGGTCTACATATTCTCTATACCAGTTATAGAACACTGTCTAGGTCTACATATTCTCTATACCAGTTATAGAACACTGTCTAGGTCTACATATTCTCTATACCAGTTATAGAACACTGTCTAGGTCTACATATTCTCTATACCAGTTATAGAACACTGTCTAGGTCTACATATTCTCTATACCAGTTATAGAACACTGTCTAGGTCTACATATTCTCTATACCAGTTATAGAACACTGTCTAGGTCTACATATTCTCTATACCAGTTATAGAACACTGTCTAGGTCTACATATTCTCTATACCAGTTATAGAACACTGTCTAGGTCTACATATTCTCTATACCAGTTATAGAACACTGTCTAGGTCTCCATATTCTCTATACCAGTTATAGAACACTGTCTAGGTCTACATATTCTCTATACCAGTTATAGAACACTGTCTAGGTCTACATATTCTCTATACCAGTTATAGAACACTGTCTAGGTCTACATATTCTCTATACCAGTTATAGAACACTGTCTAGGTCTACATATTCTCTATACCAGTTATAGAACACTGTCTAGGTCTACATATTCTCTATACCAGTTATAGAACACTGTCTAGGTCTACATATTCTCTATACCAGTTATAGAACACTGTCTAGGTCTACATATTCTCTATACCAGTTAAAGAACACAGTCTAGGTCTACATATTCTGAACACTGTCTAGGTCTTCATATTCTCTATACCAGTTATAGAACACTGTCTAGGTCTACATATTCTCTATACCAGTTATAGAACACTGTCTAGGTCTACATATTCTCTATACCAGTTATAGAACACTGTCTAGGTCTACATATTCTCTATACCAGTTATAGAACACTGTCTAGGTCTACATATTCTCTATACCAGTTATAGAACACTGTCTAGGTCTACATATTCTCTATACCAGTTATAGAACACTGTCTAGGTCTACTTATTCTCTATACCAGTTATAGAACACTGTCTAGGTCTACATATTCTCTATACCAGTTATAGAACACTGTCTAGGTCTACATATTCTCTATACCAGTTATAGAACACTGTCTAGGTCTACATATTCTCTATACCAGTTATAGAACACTGTCTAGGTCTACATATTCTCTATACCAGTTATAGAACACTGTCTAGGTCTACATATTCTCTATACCAGTTATAGAACACTGTCTAGGTCTACATATTCTCTATACATTAGAACACTGTCTAGGTCTACATATTCTCTATACCAGTTATAGAACACTGTCTAGGTCTCCATATTCTCTATACCAGTTATAGAACACTGTCTAGGTCTACATATTCTCTATACCAGTTATAGAACACTGTCTAGGTCTACATATTCTCTATACCAGTTATAGAACACTGTCTAGGTCTACATATTCTCTATACCAGTTATAGAACACTGTCTAGGTCTACATATTCTCTATACCAGTTATAGAACACTGTCTAGGTCTACTATTCTCTATACCAGTTATAGAACACTGTCTAGGTCTACATATTCTCTATACCAGTTATAGAACACTGTCTAGGTCTACATATTCTCTATACCAGTTATAGAACACTGTCTAGGTCTACATATTCTCTATACCAGTTATAGAACACTGTCTAGGTCTCCATATTCTCTATACCAGTTATAGAACACTGTCTAGGTCTACATATTCTCTATACCAGTTATAGAACACTGTCTAGGTCTCCATATTCTCTATACCAGTTATAGAACACTGTCTAGGTCTCCATATTCTCTATACCAGTTATAGAACACTGTCTAGGTCTACATTTTCTCTATACCAGTTATAGAACACTGTCTAGGTCTACATATTCTCTATACCAGTTATAGAACACTGTCTAGGTCTACATATTCTCTATACCAGTTATAGAACACTGTCTAGGTCTACATATTCTCTATACCAGTTATAGAACACTGTCTAGGTCTCCATATTCTCTATACCAGTTATAGAACACTGTCTAGGTCTACATATTCTCTATACCAGTTATAGAACACTGTCTAGGTCTACATATTCTCTATACCAGTTATAGAACACTGTCTAGGTCTCCATATTCTCTATACCAGTTATAGAACACTGTCTAGGTCTACATATTCTCTATACCAGTTATAGAACACTGTCTAGGTCTACATATTCTCTATACCAGTTATAGAACACTGTCTAGGTCTACATATTCTCTATACCAGTTATAGAACACTGTCTAGGTCTACATATTCTCTATACCAGTTATAGAACACTGTCTAGGTCTACATATTCTCTATACCAGTTATAGAACACTGTCTAGGTCTACATATTCTCTATACCAGTTATAGAACACTGTCTAGGTCTCCATATTCTCTATACCAGTTATAGAACACTGTCTAGGTCTACATATTCTCTATACCAGTTATAGAACACTGTCTAGGTCTACATATTCTCTATACCAGTTATAGAACACTGTCTAGGTCTACATATTCTCTATACCAGTTATAGAACACTGTCTAGGTCTACATATTCTCTATACCAGTTATAGAACACTGTCTAGGTCTCCATATTCTCTATACCAGTTATAGAACACTGTCTAGGTCTACATATTCTCTATACCAGTTATAGAACACTGTCTAGGTCTACATATTCTCTATACCAGTTATAGAACACTGTCTAGGTCTACATATTCTCTATACCAGTTATAGAACACTGTCTAGGTCTACATATTCTCCTATACCAGTTATAGAACACTGTCTAGGTCTACATATTCTCTATACCAGTTATAGAACACTGTCTAGGTCTACATATTCTCTATACCAGTTATAGAACACTGTCTAGGTCTACATATTCTCTATACCAGTTATAGAACACTGTCTAGGTCTACATATTCTCTATACCAGTTATAGAACACTGTCTAGGTCTCCATATTCTCTATACCAGTTATAGAACACTGTCTAGGTCTACATATTCTCTATACCAGTTATAGAACACTGTCTAGGTCTACATATTCTCTATACCAGTTATAGAACACTGTCTAGGTCTACATATTCTCTATACCAGTTATAGAACACTGTCTAGGTCTACATATTCTCTATACCAGTTATAGAACACTGTCTAGGTCTACATATTCTCTATACCAGTTATAGAACACTGTCTAGGTCTACATATTCTCTATACCAGTTATAGAACACTGTCTAGGTCTACATATTCTCTATACCAGTTATAGAACACTGTCTAGGTCTACATATTCTCTATACCAGTTATAGAACACTGTCTAGGTCTACATATTCTCTATACCAGTTATAGAACACTGTCTAGGTCTACATATTCTCTATACCAGTTATAGAACACTGTCTAGGTCTACATATTCTCTATACCAGTTATAGAACACTGTCTAGGTCTACATATTCTCTATACCAGTTATAGAACACTGTCTAGGTCTACATATTCTCTATACCAGTTATAGAACACTGTCTAGGTCTACATATTCTCTATACCAGTTATAGAACACTGTCTAGGTCTACATATTCTCTATACCAGTTATAGAACACTGTCTAGGTCTCCATATTCTCTATACCAGTTATAGAACACTGTCTAGGTCTACATATTCTCTATACCAGTTATAGAACACTGTCTAGGTCTACATATTCTCTATACCAGTTATAGAACACTGTCTAGGTCTACATATTCTCTATACCAGTTATAGAACACTGTCTAGGTCTACATATTCTCTATACCAGTTATAGAACACTGTCTAGGTCTACATATTCTCTAAATACCAGTTATAGAACACTGTCTAGGTCTACATATTCTCTATACCAGTTATAGAACACTGTCTAGGTCTACATATTCTCTATACCAGTTATAGAACACTGTCTAGGTCTACATATTCTCTATACCAGTTATAGAACACTGTCTAGGTCTACATATTCTCTATACCAGTTATAGAACACTGTCTAGGTCTACATATTCTCTATACCAGTTATAGAACACAGTCTAGGTCTACATATTCTGAACACTGTCTAGGTCTACATATTCTCTATACCAGTTATAGAACACTGTCTAGGTCTCCATATTCTCTATACCAGTTATAGAACACTGTCTAGGTCTACATATTCTCTATACCAGTTATAGAACACTGTCTAGGTCTACATATTCTCTATACCAGTTATAGAACACTGTCTAGGTCTCCATATTCTCTATACCAGTTATAGAACACTGTCTAGGTCTACATATTCTCTATACCAGTTATAGAACACTGTCTAGGTCTACATATTCTCTATACCAGTTATAGAACACTGTCTAGGTCTACATATTCTCTATACCAGTTATAGAACACTGTCTAGGTCTACATATTCTCTATACCAGTTATAGAACACTGTCTAGGTCTACATATTCTCTATACCAGTTATAGAACACTGTCTAGGTCTACATATTCTCTATACCAGTTATAGAACACTGTCTAGGTCTACATATTCTCTATACCAGTTATAGAACACTGTCTAGGTCTACATATTCTCTATACCAGTTATAGAACACTGTCTAGGTCTACATATTCTCTATACCAGTTATAGAACACTGTCTAGGTCTACATATTCTCTATACCAGTTATAGAACACTGTCTAGGTCTACATATTCTCTATACCAGTTATAGAACACTGTCTAGGTCTACATATTCTCTATACCAGTTATAGAACACTGTCTAGGTCTACATATTCTCTATACCAGTTATAGAACACTGTCTAGGTCTACATATTCTCTATACCAGTTATAGAACACTGTCTAGGTCTACATATTCTCTATACCAGTTATAGAACACTGTCTAGGTCTACATATTCTCTATACCAGTTATAGAACACTGTCTAGGTCTCCATATTCTCTATACCAGTTATAGAACACTGTCTAGGTCTACATATTCTCTATACCAGTTATAGAACACTGTCTAGGTCTACATATTCTCTATACCAGTTATAGAACACTGTCTAGGTCTACATATTCTCTATACCAGTTATAGAACACTGTCTAGGTCTACATATTCTCTATACCAGTTATAGAACACTGTCTAGGTCTACATATTCTCTATACCAGTTATAGAACACTGTCTAGGTCTCCATATTCTCTATACCAGTTATAGAACACTGTCTAGGTCTCCATATTCTCTATACCAGTTATAGAACACTGTCTAGGTCTACATATTCTCTATACCAGTTATAGAACACTGTCTAGGTCTACATATTCTCTATACCAGTTATAGAACACTGTCTAGGTCTACATATTCTCTATACCAGTTATAGAACACTGTCTAGGTCTACATATTCTCTATACCAGTTATAGAACACTGTCTAGGTCTACATATTCTCTATACCAGTTATAGAACACTGTCTAGGTCTACATATTCTCTATACCAGTTATAGAACACTGTCTAGGTCTACATATTCTCTATACCAGTTATAGAACACTGTCTAGGTCTACATATTCTCTATACCAGTTATAGAACACTGTCTAGGTCTACATATTCTCTATACCAGTTATAGAACACTGTCTAGGTCTCCATATTCTCTATACCAGTTATAGAACACTGTCTAGGTCTACATATTCTCTATACCAGTTATAGAACACTGTCTAGGTCTACATATTCTGAACACTGTCTAGGTCTACATATTCTCTATACCAGTTATAGAACACTGTCTAGGTCTACATATTCTCTATACCAGTTATTGAACACTGTCTAGGTCTACATATTCTCTATACCAGTTATAGAACACTGTCTAGGTCTACATATTCTCTATACCAGTTATAGAACACTGTCTAGGTCTACATATTCTCTATACCAGTTATAGAACACTGTCTAGGTCTACATATTCTCTATACCAGTTATAGAACACTGTCTAGGTCTACATATTCTCTATACCAGTTATAGAACACTGTCTAGGTCTACATATTCTCTATACCAGTTATAGAACACTGTCTAGGTCTACATATTCTCTATACCAGTTATAGAACACTGTCTAGGTCTACATATTCTCTATACCAGTTATAGAACACTGTCTAGGTCTACATATTCTCTATACCAGTTATAGAACACTGTCTAGGTCTACATATTCTCTATACCAGTTATAGAACACTGTCTAGGTCTACATATTCTCTATACCAGTTATAGAACACTGTCTAGGTCTACATATTCTCTATACCAGTTATAGAACACTGTCTAGGTCTACATATTCTCTATACCAGTTATAGAACACTGTCTAGGTCTACATATTCTCTATACCAGTTATAGAACACTGTCTAGGTCTACATATTCTCTATACCAGTTATAGAACACTGTCTAGGTCTACATATTCTCTATACCAGTTATAGAACACTGTCTAGGTCTACATATTCTCTATACCAGTTATAGAACACTGTCTAGGTCTACATATTCTCTATACCAGTTATAGAACACTGTCTAGGTCTCCATATTCTCTATACCAGTTATAGAACACTGTCTAGGTCTACATATTCTCTATACCAGTTATAGAACACTGTCTAGGTCTATATATTCTCTATACCAGTTATAGAACACTGTCTAGGTCTCCATATTCTCTATACCAGTTATAGAACACTGTCTAGGTCTACATATTCTCTATACCAGTTATAGAACACTGTCTAGGTCTACATATTCTCTATACCAGTTATAGAACACTGTCTAGGTCTACATATTCTCTATACCAGTTATAGAACACTGTCTAGGTCTACATATTCTCTATACCAGTTAGAACACTGTCTAGGTCTACATATTCTGAACACTGTCTAGGTCTACATATTCTCTATACCAGTTATAGAACACTGTCTAGGTCTCCATATTCTCTATACCAGTTATAGAACACTGTCTAGGTCTACATATTCTCTATACCAGTTATAGAACACTGTCTAGGTCTCCATATTCTCTATACCAGTTATAGAACACTGTCTAGGTCTCCATATTCTCTATACCAGTTATAGAACACTGTCTAGGTCTACATATTCTCTATACCAGTTATAGAACACTGTCTAGGTCTACATATTCTCTATACCAGTTATAGAACACTGTCTAGGTCTACATATTCTCTATACCAGTTATAGAACACTGTCTAGGTCTACATATTCTCTATACCAGTTATAGAACACTGTCTAGGTCACCAAATTATCCATACCAGTTATAGAACACTGTCTAGGTTTACATATTCTCTATACCATTTATAGAACACTGTCTAGGTCTAAATATTCTCTATACCAGTTATAGAACACTGTCTAGGTCTCCATATTCTCTATACCAGTTATAGAACACTGTCTAGGTCTACATATTCTCTATACCAGTTATAGAACACTGTCTAGGTCTACATATTCTGAACACTGTCTAGGTCTACATATTCTCTATACCAGTTATAGAACACTGTCTAGGTCTCCATATTCTCTATACCAGTTATAGAACACTGTCTAGGTCTACATATTCTCTATACCAGTTATAGAACACTGTCTAGGTCTACATATTCTCTATACCAGTTATAGAACACTGTCTAGGTCTACATATTCTCTATACCAGTTATAGAACACTGTCTAGGTCTACATATTCTCTATACCAGTTATAGAACACTGTCTAGGTCTACATATTCTCTATACCAGTTATAGAACACTGTCTAGGTCTACATATTCTCTAGACATATACCAGTTATAGAACACTGTCTAGGTCTACATATTCTCTATACCAGTTATAGAACACTGTCTAGGTCTCCATATTCTCTATACCAGTTATAGAACACTGTCTAGGTCTACATATTCTCTATACCAGTTATAGAACACTGTCTAGGTCTACATATTCTCTATACCAGTTATAGAACACTGTCTAGGTCTACATATTCTCTATACCAGTTATAGAACACTGTCTAGGTCTACATATTCTCTATACCAGTTATAGAACACTGTCTAGGTCTACATATTCTCTATTTACCAGTTATAGAACACTGTCTAGGTCTACATATTCTCTATACCAGTTATAGAACACTGTCTAGGTCTACATATTCTCTATACCAGTTATAGAACACTGTCTAGGTCTACATATTCTCTATACCAGTTATAGAACACTGTCTAGGTCTACATATTCTCTATACCAGTTATAGAACACTGTCTAGGTCTACATATTCTCTATACCAGTTATAGAACACTGTCTAGGTCTACATATTCTCTATACCAGTTTTATAACACTGTCTAGGTCTCCATATTCTCATACCAGTTATAGAACACTGTCTAGGTCTACATATTCTCTATACCAGTTATAGAACACTGTCTAGGTCTACATATTCTCTATACCAGTTATAGAACACTGTCTAGGTCTCCATATTCTCTATACCAGTTATAGAACACTGTCTAGGTCTACATATTCTCTATACCAGTTATAGAACACTGTCTAGGTCTACATATTCTCTATACCAGTTATAGAACACTGTCTAGGTCTACATATTCTCTATACCAGTTATAGAACACTGTCTAGGTCTACATATTCTCTATACCAGTTATAGAACACTGTCTAGGTCTATATTTCTCTATACCAGTTATAGAACACTGTCTAGGTCTACATATTCTCTATACCAGTTATATAACACTGTCTAGGTCTACATATTCTCTATACCAGTTATAGAACACTGTCTAGGTCTACATATTCTCTATACCAGTTATAGAACACTGTCTAGGTCTACATATTCTCTATACCAGTTATAGAACACTGTCTAGGTCTACATATTCTCTATACCAGTTATAGAACACTGTCTAGGTCTCCATATTCTCTATACCAGTTATAGAACACTGTCTAGGTCTCCATATTCTCTATACCAGTTATAGAACACTGTCTAGGTCTACATTTTCTCTATACCAGTTATAGAACACTGTCTAGGTCTACATATTCTCTATACCAGTTATAGAACACTGTCTAGGTCTACATATTCTCTATACCAGTTATAGAACACTGTCTAGGTCTACATATTCTCTATACCAGTTATAGAACACTGTCTAGGTCTACATATTCTCTATACCAGTTATAGAACACTGTCTAGGTCTACATATTCTCTATACCAGTTATAGAACACTGTCTAGGTCTACATATTCTCTATACCAGTTATAGAACACTGTCTAGGTCTCCATATTCTCTATACCAGTTATAGAACACTGTCTAGGTCTACATATTCTCTATACCAGTTATAGAACACTGTCTAGGTCTATATTTTCTCTAGTTACCAGTTATAGAACACTGTCTAGGTCTACATATTCTCTATACCAGTTATAGAACACTGTCTAGGTCTACATATTCTCTATACCAGTTATAGAACACTGTCTAGGTCTACATATTCTCTATACCAGTTATAGAACACTGTCTAGGTCTCCATATTCTCTATACCAGTTATAGAACACTGTCTAGGTCTCCATATTCTCTATACCAGTTATAGAACACTGTCTAGGTCTACATATTCTCTATACCAGTTATAGAACACTGTCTAGGTCTACATATTCTCTATACCAGTTATAGAACACTGTCTAGGTCTACATATTCTCTATACCAGTTATAGAACACTGTCTAGGTCTACATATTCTCTATACCAGTTATAGAACACTGTCTAGGTCTACATATTCTCTATACCAGTTATAGAACACTGTCTAGGTCTACATATTCTCTATACCAGTTATAGAACACTGTCTAGGTCTACATATTCTCTATACCAGTTATAGAACACTGTCTAGGTCTACATATTCTCTATACCAGTTATAGAACACTGTCTAGGTCTACATATTCTCTATACCAGTTATAGAACACTGTCTAGGTCTACATATTCTCTATACCAGTTATAGAACACTGTCTAGGTCTACATATTCTCTATACCAGTTATAGAACACTGTCTAGGTCTACATATTCTTAGAACACTGTCTAGGTCTACATATTCTCTATACCAGTTATAGAACACTGTCTAGGTCTACATATTCTCTATACCAGTTATTGAACACTGTCTAGGTCTACATATTCTCTATACCAGTTATAGAACACTGTCTAGGTCTACATATTCTCTATACCAGTTATAGAACACTGTCTAGGTCTACATATTCTCTATACCAGTTATAGAACACTGTCTAGGTCTACATATTCTCTATACCAGTTATAGAACACTGTCTAGGTCTACATATTCTCTATACCAGTTATAGAACACTGTCTAGGTCTACATATTCTCTATACCAGTTATAGAACACTGTCTAGGTCTACATATTCTCTATACCAGTTATAGAACACTGTCTAGGTCTACATATTCTCTATACCAGTTATAGAACACTGTCTAGGTCTACATATTCTCTATACCAGTTATAGAACACTGTCTAGGTCTACATATTCTCTATACCAGTTATAGAACACTGTCTAGGTCTACATATTCTCTATACCAGTTATAGAACACTGTCTAGGTCTACATATTCTCTATACCAGTTATAGAACACTGTCTAGGTCTACATATTCTCTATACCAGTTATAGAACACTGTCTAGGTCTACATATTCTCTATACCAGTTATAGAACACTGTCTAGGTCTACATATTCTCTATACCAGTTATAGAACACTGTCTAGGTCTACATATTCTCTATACCAGTTATAGAACACTGTCTAGGTCTACATATTCTCTATACCAGTTATAGAACACTGTCTAGGTCTCCATATTCTCTATACCAGTTATAGAACACTGTCTAGGTCTCCATATTCTCTATACCAGTTATAGAACACTGTCTAGGTCTACATATTCTCTATACCAGTTATAGAACACTGTCTAGGTCTATATTTTCTCTATACCAGTTATAGAACACTGTCTAGGTCTACATATTCTCTATACCAGTTATAGAACACTGTCTAGGTCTACATATTCTCTATACCAGTTATAGAACACTGTCTAGGTCTACATATTCTCTATACCAGTTATAGAACACTGTCTAGGTCTACATATTCTCTATACCAGTTATAGAACACTGTCTAGGTCTACATATTCTCTATACCAGTTATAGAACACTGTCTAGGTCTACATATTCTTCAGGAACACTGTCTAGGTCTACATATTCTCTATACCAGTTATAGAACACTGTCTAGGTCTACATATTCTCTATACCAGTTATTGAACACTGTCTAGGTCTACATATTCTCTATACCAGTTATAGAACACTGTCTAGGTCTCCATATTCTCTATACCAGTTATAGAACACTGTCTAGGTCTCCATATTCTCTATACCAGTTATAGAACACTGTCTAGGTCTACATTTTCTCTTATACCAGTTATAGAACACTGTCTAGGTCTACATATTCTCTATACCAGTTATAGAACACTGTCTAGGTCTACATATTCTCTATACCAGTTATAGAACACTGTCTAGGTCTACATATTCTCTATACCAGTTATAGAACACTGTCTAGGTCTACATATTCTCTATACCAGTTATAGAACACTGTCTAGGTCTACATATTCTCTATACCAGTTATAGAACACTGTCTAGGTCTACATATTCTCTATACCAGTTATAGAACACTGTCTAGGTCTCCATATTCTCTATACCAGTTATAGAACACTGTCTAGGTCTACATATTCTCTATACCAGTTATAGAACACTGTCTAGGTCTACATATTCTCTATACCAGTTATAGAACACTGTCTAGGTCTACATATTCTCTATACCAGTTATAGAACACTGTCTAGGTCTACATATTCTCTATACCAGTTATAGAACACTGTCTAGGTCTACATATTCTCCTATACCAGTTATAGAACACTGTCTAGGTCTACATATTCTCTATACCAGTTATAGAACACTGTCTAGGTCTACATATTCTCTATACCAGTTATAGAACACTGTCTAGGTCTACATATTCTCTATACCAGTTATAGAACACTGTCTAGGTCTACATATTCTCTATACCAGTTATAGAACACTGTCTAGGTCTACATATTCTCTATACCAGTTATAGAACACTGTCTAGGTCTACATATTCTCTATACCAGTTATAGAACACTGTCTAGGTCTACATATTCTCTATACCAGTTATTGAACACTGTCTAGGTCTACATATTCTCTATACCAGTTATAGAACACTGTCTAGGTCTCCATATTCTCTATACCAGTTATAGAACACTGTCTAGGTCTCCATATTCTCTATACCAGTTATAGAACACTGTCTAGGTCTACATATTCTCTATACCAGTTATAGAACACTGTCTAGGTCTATATTTTCTCTATACCAGTTATAGAACACTGTCTAGGTCTACATATTCTCTATACCAGTTATAGAACACTGTCTAGGTCTACATATTCTCTATACCAGTTATAGAACACTGTCTAGGTCTACATATTCTCTATACCAGTTATAGAACACTGTCTAGGTCTACATATTCTCTATACCAGTTATAGAACACTGTCTAGGTCTACATATTCTCTATACCAGTTATAGAACACTGTCTAGGTCTACATATTCTGAACACTGTCTAGGTCTACATATTCTCTATACCAGTTATAGAACACTGTCTAGGTCTACATATTCTCTATACCAGTTATAGAACACTGTCTAGGTCTACATATTCTCTATACCAGTTATAGAACACTGTCTAGGTCTCCATATTCTCTATACCAGTTATAGAACACTGTCTAGGTCTCCATATTCTCTATACCAGTTATAGAACACTGTCTAGGTCTACATATTCTCTAGACATATACCAGTTATAGAACACTGTCTAGGTCTACATATTCTCTATACCAGTTATAGAACACTGTCTAGGTCTACATATTCTCTATACCAGTTATAGAACACTGTCTAGGTCTACATATTCTCTATACCAGTTATAGAACACTGTCTAGGTCTACATATTCTCTATACCAGTTATAGAACACTGTCTAGGTCTACATATTCTCTATACCAGTTATAGAACACTGTCTAGGTCTACATATTCTCTATACCAGTTATAGAACACTGTCTAGGTCTCCATATTCTCTATACCAGTTATAGAACACTGTCTAGGTCTACATATTCTCTATACCAGTTATAGAACACTGTCTAGGTCTACATATTCTGAACACTGTCTAGGTCTACATATTCTCTATACCAGTTATAGAACACTGTCTAGGTCTACATATTCTCTATACCAGTTATAGAACACTGTCTAGGTCTACATATTCTCTATACCAGTTATAGAACACTGTCTAGGTCTACATATTCTCTATACCAGTTATAGAACACTGTCTAGGTCTCCATATTCTCTATACCAGTTATAGAACACTGTCTAGGTCTACATATTCTCTATACCAGTTATAGAACACTGTCTAGGTCTATATTTTCTCTATACCAGTTATAGAACACTGTCTAGGTCTACATATTCTCTATACCAGTTATAGAACACTGTCTAGGTCTCACATATTCTCTATACCAGTTATAGAACACTGTCTAGGTCTACATATTCTCTATACCAGTTATAGAACACTGTCTAGGTCTACATATTCTCTATACCAGTTATAGAACACTGTCTAGGTCTACATATTCTCTATACCAGTTATAGAACACTGTCTAGGTCTACATATTCTCTATACCAGTTATAGAACACTGTCTAGGTCTACATATTCTCTATACCAGTTATAGAACACTGTCTAGGTCTACATATTCTCTATACCAGTTATAGAACACTGTCTAGGTCTACATATTCTCTATACCAGTTATAGAACACTGTCTAGGTCTACATATTCTTGAACACTGTCTAGGTCTACATATTCTCTATACCAGTTATAGAACACTGTCTAGGTCTCCATATTCTCTATACCAGTTATAGAACACTGTCTAGGTCTACATATTCTCTATACCAGTTATAGAACACTGTCTAGGTCTACATATTCTCTATACCAGTTATAGAACACTGTCTAGGTCTACATATTCTCTATACCAGTTATAGAACACTGTCTAGGTCTATATTTTCTCTATACCAGTTATAGAACACTGTCTAGGTCTACATATTCTCTATACCAGTTATAGAACACTGTCTAGGTCTACATATTCTCTATACCAGTTATAGAACACTGTCTAGGTCTACATATTCTCTATACCAGTTATAGAACACTGTCTAGGTCTACATATTCTCTATACCAGTTATAGAACACTGTCTAGGTCTACATATTCTCTATACCAGTTATAGAACACTGTCTAGGTCTACATATTCTCTATACCAGTTATAGAACACTGTCTAGGTCTACATATTCTCTATACCAGTTATTGAACACTGTCTAGGTCTACATATTCTCTATACCAGTTATAGAACACTGTCTAGGTCTCCATATTCTCTATACCAGTTATAGAACACTGTCTAGGTCTACATATTCTAACACTTCTAGTCTATATTCTCTATACCAGTTATAGAACACTGTCTAGGTCTCCATATTCTCTATACCAGTTATAGAACACTGTCTAGGTCTACATATTCTCTATACCAGTTATAGAACACTGTCTAGGTCTACATATTCTCTATACCAGTTATAGAACACTGTCTAGGTCTACATATTCTCTATACCAGTTATAGAACACTGTCTAGGTCTACATATTCTCTATACCAGTTATAGAACACTGTCTAGGTCTCCATATTCTCTATACCAGTTATAGAACACTGTCTAGGTCTACATATTCTCTATACCAGTTATAGAACACTGTCTAGGTCTACATATTCTCTATACCAGTTATAGAACACTGTCTAGGTCTACATTTTCTCTATACCAGTTATAGAACACTGTCTAGGTCTACATATTCTCTATACCAGTTATAGAACACTGTCTAGGTCTACATATTCTCTATACCAGTTATAGAACACTGTCTAGGTCTACATATTCTCTATACCAGTTATAGAACACTGTCTAGGTCTACATATTCTCTTTACCAGTTATAGAACACTGTCTAGGTCTACATATTCTCTATACCAGTTATAGAACACTGTCTAGGTCTCCATATTCTCTATACCAGTTATAGAACACTGTCTAGGTCTACATATTCTCTATACCAGTTATAGAACACTGTCTAGGTCTACATATTCTCTATACCAGTTATAGAACACTGTCTAGGTCTACATATTCTCTATACCAGTTGAACACTGTCTAGGTCTACATATTCTCTATACCAGTTATAGAACACTGTCTAGGTCTCCATATTCTCTATACCAGTTATAGAACACTGTCTAGGTCTACATATTCTCTATACCAGTTATAGAACACTGTCTAGGTCTACATATTCTCTATACCAGTTATAGAACACTGTCTAGGTCTACATATTCTCTATACCAGTTATAGAACACTGTCTAGGTCTACATATTCTCTATACCAGTTATAGAACACTGTCTAGGTCTACATATTCTCTATACCAGTTATAGAACACTGTCTAGGTCTACATATTCTCTATACCAGTTATAGAACACTGTCTAGGTCTACATATTCTCTATACCAGTTATAGAACACTGTCTAGGTCTACATATTCTCTATACCAGTTATAGAACACTGTCTAGGTCTACATATTCTCTATACCAGTTATATAACACTGTCTAGGTCTCCATATTCTCAACTAGAACACTGTCTAGGTCTACATATTCTCTATACCAGTTATAGAACACTGTCTAGGTCTACATATTCTCTATACCAGTTATAGAACACTGTCTAGGTCTACATATTCTCTATACCAGTTATAGAACACTGTCTAGGTCTACATATTCTCTATACCAGTTATAGAACACTGTCTAGGTCTCCATATTCTCTATACCAGTTATAGAACACTGTCTAGGTCTACATATTCTCTATACCAGTTATAGAACACTGTCTAGGTCTACATATTCTCTATACCAGTTATAGAACACTGTCTAGGTCTACATATTCTCTATACCAGTTATAGAACACTGTCTAGGTCTACATATTCTCTATACCAGTTATAGAACACTGTCTAGGTCTACATATTCTCTATACCAGTTATAGAACACTGTCTAGGTCTACATATTCTCTATACCAGTTATAGAACACTGTCTAGGTCTACATATTCTCTATACCAGTTATAGAACACTGTCTAGGTCTACATATTCTCTATACCAGTTATAGAACACTGTCTAGGTCTACATATTCTCTATACCAGTTATAGAACACTGTCTAGGTCTACATATTCTCTATACCAGTTAAAGAACACAGTCTAGGTCTACATATTCTGAACACTGTCTAGGTCTTCATATTCTCTATACCAGTTATAGAACACTGTCTAGGTCTACATATTCTCTATACCAGTTATAGAACACTGTCTAGGTCTACATATTCTCTATACCAGTTATTGAACACTGTCTAGGTCTACATATTCTCTATACCAGTTATAGAACACTGTCTAGGTCTACATATTCTCTATACCAGTTATAGAACACTGTCTAGGTCTCCATATTCTCTATACCAGTTATAGAACACTGTCTAGGTCTATATTTTCTCTATATATATACCAGTTATAGAACACTGTCTAGGTCTACATATTCTCTATACCAGTTATAGAACACTGTCTAGGTCTCCATATTCTCTATACCAGTTATAGAACACTGTCTAGGTCTACATATTCTCTATACCAGTTATAGAACACTGTCTAGGTCAACATATTCTCTTTGCCAGTTATAGAACTCTGTCTAGGTCTCCATATTCTCTATACCAGTTATAGAACACTGTCTAGGTCTACATATTCTCTATACCAGTTATAGAACACTGTCTAGGTCTACATATTCTCTATACCAGTTATAGAACACTGTCTAGGTCTACATATTCTCTATACCAGTTATAGAACACTGTCTAGGTCTACATATTCTCTATACCAGTTATAGAACACTGTCTAGGTCTACATATTCTCTATACCAGTTATAGAACACTGTCTAGGTCTACATATTCTCTATACCAGTTATAGAACACTGTCTAGGTCTACATATTCTCTATACCAGTTATAGAACACTGTCTAGGTCTACATATTCTCTATACCAGTTAAAGAACACAGTCTAGGTCTACATATTCTGAACACTGTCTAGGTCTTCATATTCTCTATACCAGTTATAGAACACTGTCTAGGTCTACATATTCTCTATACCAGTTATTGAACACTGTCTAGGTCTACATATTCTCTATACCAGTTATAGAACACTGTCTAGGTCTCCATATTCTCTATACCAGTTATAGAACACTGTCTAGGTCTACATATTCTCTATACCAGTTATAGAACACTGTCTAGGTCTACATATTCTCTATACCAGTTATAGAACACTGTCTAGGTCTATATTTTCTCTATTACCAGTTATAGAACACTGTCTAGGTCTACATATTCTCTATACCAGTTATTGAACACTGTCTAGGTCTACATATTCTCTATACCAGTTATAGAACACTGTCTAGGTCTACATATTCTCTATACCAGTTATAGAACACTGTCTAGGTCTACATATTCTCTATACCAGTTATAGAACACTGTCTAGGTCTACATATTCTCTATACCAGTTATAGAACACTGTCTAGGTCTACATATTCTCTATACCAGTTATAGAACACTGTCTAGGTCTCCATATTCTCTATACCAGTTATAGAACACTGTCTAGGTCTATATTTTCTCTATACCAGTTATAGAACACTGTCTAGGTCTACATATTCTCTATACCAGTTATAGAACACTGTCTAGGTCTACATATTCTCTATACCAGTTATAGAACACTGTCTAGGTCTACATATTCTCTATACCAGTTATAGAACACTGTCTAGGTCTACATATTCTCTATACCAGTTATAGAACACTGTCTAGGTCTACATATTCTCTATACCAGTTATAGAACACTGTCTAGGTCTACATATTCTTTACGTGAACACTGTCTAGGTCTACATATTCTCTATACCAGTTATAGAACACTGTCTAGGTCTCCATATTCTCTATACCAGTTATAGAACACTGTCTAGGTCTACATATTCTCTATACCAGTTATAGAACACTGTCTAGGTCTACATATTCTCTATACCAGTTATAGAACACTGTCTAGGTCTACATATTCTCTATACCAGTTATAGAACACTGTCTAGGTCTACATATTCTCTATACCAGTTATAGAACACTGTCTAGGTCTACATATTCTCTATACCAGTTATAGAACACTGTCTAGGTCTACATATTCTCTATACCAGTTATAGAACACTGTCTAGGTCTACATATTCTCTATACCAGTTATAGAACACTGTCTAGGTCTCCATATTCTCTATACCAGTTATAGAACACTGTCTAGGTCTACATATTCTCTATACCAGTTATAGAACACTGTCTAGGTCTCCATATTCTCTATACCAGTTATAGAACACTGTCTAGGTCTACATATTCTCTATACCAGTTATAGAACACTGTCTAGGTCTACATATTCTCTATACCAGTTATAGAACACTGTCTAGGTCTACATATTCTCTATACCAGTTATAGAACACTGTCTAGGTCTACATATTCTCTATACCAGTTATAGAACACTGTCTAGGTCTACATATTCTCTATACCAGTTATAGAACACTGTCTAGGTCTCATATTTTCTCTATTTACCAGTTATAGAACACTGTCTAGGTCTACATATTCTCTATACCAGTTATAGAACACTGTCTAGGTCTACATATTCTCTATACCAGTTATAGAACACTGTCTAGGTCTACATATTCTCTATACCAGTTATAGAACACTGTCTAGGTCTACATATTCTCTATACCAGTTATAGAACACTGTCTAGGTCTACATATTCTCTATACCAGTTATAGAACACTGTCTAGGTCTACATATTCTCTATACCAGTTATAGAACACTGTCTAGGTCTATATTTTCTCTATACCAGTTATAGAACACTGTCTAGGTCTACATATTCTCTATACCAGTTATAGAACACTGTCTAGGTCTACATATTCTCTATACCAGTTATAGAACACTGTCTAGGTCTACATATTCTCTATACCAGTTAAAGAACACTGTCTAGGTCTATATTTTCTCTAGATATATACCAGTTATAGAACACTGTCTAGGTCTACATATTCTCTATACCAGTTATAGAACACTGTCTAGGTCTACATATTCTCTATACCAGTTATAGAACACTGTCTAGGTCTACATATTCTCTATACCAGTTATTGAACACTGTCTAGGTCTACATATTCTCTATACCAGTTATAGACCACTGTCTTGGTCTCCATATTCTCTATACCAGTTATAGAACACTGTCTAGGTCTCCATATTCTCTATACCAGTTATAGAACACTGTCTAGGTCTATATTTTCTCTATATATATACCAGTTATAGAACACTGTCTAGGTCTACATATTCTCTATACCAGTTATAGAACACTGTCTAGGTCTACATATTCTCTATACCAGTTATAGAACACTGTCTAGGTCTACATATTCTCTATACCAGTTATAGAACACTGTCTAGGTCAACATATTCTCTTTGCCAGTTATAGAACTCTGTCTAGGTCTCCATATTCTCTATACCAGTTATAGAACACTGTCTAGGTCTACATATTCTCTATACCAGTTATAGAACACTGTCTAGGTCTACATATTCTCTATACCAGTTATAGAACACTGTCTAGGTCTACATATTCTCTATACCAGTTATAGAACACTGTCTAGGTCTACATATTCTCTATACCAGTTATAGAACACTGTCTAGATCTACATATTCTCTATACCAGTTATAGAACACTGTCTAGGTCTACATATTCTCTATACCAGTTATAGAACACTGTCTTGGTCTACATACTCTCGAGACATATACCAGTTATAGAACACTGTCTAGGTCTACATATTCTCTATACCAGTTAAAGAACACAGTCTAGGTCTACATATTCTGAACACTGTCTAGGTCTACATATTCTCTATACCAGTTATAGAACACTGTCTAGGTCTACATATTCTCTATACCAGTTATAGAACACTGTCTAGGTCTACATATTCTCTATACCAGTTATAGAACACTGTCTAGGTCTCCATATTCTCTATACCAGTTATAGAACACTGTCTAGGTCTACATATTCTCTATACCAGTTATAGAACACTGTCTAGGTCTACATATTCTCTATACCAGTTATAGAACACTGTCTAGGTCTATATTTTCTCTAGATATATACCAGTTATAGAACACTGTCTAGGTCTACATATTCTCTATACCAGTTATTGAACACTGTCTAGGTCTACATATTCTCTATACCAGTTATAGAACACTGTCTAGGTCTACATTTTCTCTATACCAGTTATAGAACACTGTCTAGGTCTACATATTCTCTTTACCAGTTATAGAACACTGTCTAGGTCACCAAATTATCAATACCAGTTATAGAACACTGTCTAGGTTTACATATTCTCTATACCAGTTATAGAACACTGTCTAGGTCTACATATTCTCTATACCAGTTATAGAACACTGTCTAGGTCTATATTTTCTCTAATTTACCAGTTATAGAACACTGTCTAGGTCTACATATTCTCTATACCAGTTATAGAACACTGTCTAGGTCTACATATTCTCTATACCAGTTATAGAACACTGTCTAGGTCTACATATTCTCTATACCAGTTATAGAACACTGTCTAGGTCAACATATTCTCTTTGCCAGTTATAGAACTCTGTCTAGGTCTCCAAATTCTCTATACCAGTTATAGAACACTGTCTAGGTCTACATATTCTCTATACCAGTTATAGAACACTGTCTAGGTCTACATATTCTCTATACCAGTTATAGAACACTGTCTAGGTCTACATATTCTCTATACCAGTTATAGAACACTGTCTAGGTCTACATATTCTCTATACCAGTTATAGAACACTGTCTAGACCTACATATTCTCTATACCAGTTATAGAACACTGTCTAGGTCTACATATTCTCTATACCAGTTATAGAACACTGTCTTGGTCTACATACTCTCGAGACATATACCAGTTATAGAACACTGTCTAGGTCTACATATTCTCTATACCAGTTATAGAACACTGTCTAGGTCTACATATTCTGAACACTGGCTAGGTCTACATATTCTCTATACCAGTTATAGAACACTGTCTAGGTCTCCATATTCTCTATACCAGTTATTGAACACTGTCTAGGTCTACATATTCTCTATACCAGTTATAGAACACTGTCTAGGTCTACATATTCTCTATACCAGTTATAGAACACTGTCTAGGTCTACATATTCTCTATACCAGTTATAGAACACTGTCTAGGTCTACATATTCTCTATACCAGTTATAGAACACTGTCTAGGTCTCCATATTCTCTATACCAGTTATAGAACACTGTCTAGGTCTACATATTCTCTATACCAGTTATAGAACACTGTCTAGGTCTCCATATTCTCTATACCAGTTATAGAACACTGTCTAGGTCTACATATTCTCTATACCAGTTATAGAACACTGTCTAGGTCTATATTTTCTCTATACCAGTTATAGAACACTGTCTAGGTCTACATATTCTCTATACCAGTTATTGAACACTGTCTAGGTCTACATATTCTCTATACCAGTTATAGAACACTGTCTAGGTCTACATTTTCTCTATACCAGTTATAGAACACTGTCTAGGTCTACATATTCTCTATACCAGTTATAGAACACTGTCTAGGTCTACATATTCTCTATACCAGTTATAGAACACTGTCTAGGTCTACATATTCTCTATACCAGTTATAGAACACTGTCTAGGTCTACATATTCTCTATACCAGTTATAGAACACTGTCTAGGTCTACATATTCTCTATACCAGTTATAGAACACTGTCTAGGTCTACATATTCTCTATACCAGTTATAGAACACTGTCTAGGTCTACATATTCTCTATACCAGTTATAGAACACTGTCTAGGTCTACATATTCTCTATACCAGTTATAGAACACTGTCTAGGTCTACATATTCTCTATACCAGTTATAGAACACTGTCTAGGTCTACATATTCTAAACTGTCTAGGTCTTCATATTCTCTATACCAGTTATAGAACACTGTCTAGGTCTACATATTCTCTATACCAGTTATAGAACACTGTCTAGGTCTACATATTCTCTATACCAGTTATAGAACACTGTCTAGGTCTCCATATTCTCTATACCAGTTATAGAACACTGTCTAGGTCTACATATTCTCTATACCAGTTATAGAACACTGTCTAGGTCTACATATTCTCTATACCAGTTATAGAACACTGTCTAGGTCTACATATTCTCTATACCAGTTATAGAACACTGTCTAGGTCTACATATTCTCTATACCAGTTATAGAACACTGTCTAGGTCTACATATTCTCTATACCAGTTATAGAACACTGTCTAGGTCTACATATTCTTATACCATTATAGAACACTGTCTAGGTCTACATATTCTCTATACCAGTTATAGAACACTGTCTAGGTCTACATATTCTCTATACCAGTTATTGAACACTGTCTAGGTCTACATATTCTCTATACCAGTTATAGAACACTGTCTAGGTCTACATATTCTCTATACCAGTTATAGAACACTGTCTAGGTCTACATATTCTCTATACCAGTTATAGAACACTGTCTAGGTCTACATATTCTCTATACCAGTTATAGAACACTGTCTAGGTCTATATTTTCTCTATTACCAGTTATAGAACACTGTCTAGGTCTACATATTCTCTATACCAGTTATAGAACACTGTCTAGGTCTACATATTCTCTATACCAGTTATAGAACACTGTCTAGGTCTACATTTTCTCTATACCAGTTATAGAACACTGTCTAGGTCTACATATTCTCTATACCAGTTATAGAACACTGTCTAGGTCTCCATATTCTCTATACCAGTTATAGAACACTGTCTAGGTCTACATATTCTCTATACCAGTTATAGAACACTGTCTAGGTCTACATATTCTCTATACCAGTTATAGAACACTGTCTAGGTCTACATATTCTCTATACCAGTTATAGAACACTGTCTAGGTCTACATATTCTCTATACCAGTTATAGAACACTGTCTAGGTCTACATATTCTCTATACCAGTTATAGAACACTGTCTAGGTCTACATATTCTCTATACCAGTTATAGAACACTGTCTAGGTCTACATATTCTCTATACCAGTTATAGAACACTGTCTAGGTCTACATATTCTGAACACTGTCTAGGTCTACATATTCTCTATACCAGTTATAGAACACTGTCTAGGTCTACATATTCTCTATACCAGTTATAGAACACTGTCTAGGTCTACATATTCTCTATACCAGTTATAGAACACTGTCTAGGTCTCCATATTCTCTATACCAGTTATAGAACACTGTCTAGGTCTACATATTCTCTATACCAGTTATAGAACACTGTCTAGGTCTACATATTCTCTATACCAGTTATAGAACACTGTCTAGGTCTCCATATTATCTATACCAGTTATAGAACACTGTCTAGGTCTACATATTCTCTATACCAGTTATAGAACACTGTCTAGGTCTACATATTCTCTATACCAGTTATAGAACACTGTCTAGGTCTACATATTCTGAACACTGTCTAGGTCTACATATTCTCTATACCAGTTATAGAACACTGTCTAGGTCTCCATATTCTCTATACCAGTTATTGAACACTGTCTAGGTCTACATATTCTCTATACCAGTTATAGAACACTGTCTAGGTCTCCATATTCTCTATACCAGTTATAGAACACTGTCTAGGTCTCCATATTCTCTATACCAGTTATAGAACACTGTCTAGGTCTACATATTCTCTATACCAGTTATAGAACACTGTCTAGGTCTACATATTCTCTATACCAGTTATAGAACACTGTCTAGGTCTACATATTCTCTATACCAGTTATAGAACACTGTCTAGGTCTATATTTTCTCTATACCAGTTATAGAACACTGTCTAGGTCTACATATTCTCTATACCAGTTATAGAACACTGTCTAGGTCTACATATTCTCTATACCAGTTATAGAACACTGTCTAGGTCTCCATATTCTCTATACCAGTTATAGAACACTGTCTAGGTCTACATATTCTCTATACCAGTTATAGAACACTGTCTAGGTCTATATATTCTCTATACCAGTTATAGAACACTGTCTAGGTCTCCATATTCTCTATACCAGTTATAGAACACTGTCTAGGTCTACATATTCTCTATACCAGTTATAGAACACTGTCTAGGTCTACATATTCTCTATACCAGTTATAGAACACTGTCTAGGTCTACATATTCTCTATACCAGTTATAGAACACTGTCTAGGTCTACATATTCTCTATACCAGTTATAGAACACTGTCTAGGTCTACATATTCTCTATACCAGTTATAGAACACTGTCTAGGTCTATATTTTCTCTATACCAGTTATAGAACACTGTCTAGGTCTACATATTCTCTATACCAGTTATAGAACACTGTCTAGGTCTACATATTCTCTATACCAGTTATAGAACACTGTCTAGGTCTACATATTCTCTATACCAGTTATAGAACACTGTCTAGGTCTACATATTCTCTATACCAGTTATAGAACACTGTCTAGGTCTACATATTCTCTATACCAGTTATAGAACACTGTCTAGGTCTACATATTCTCTATACCAGTTATAGAACACTGTCTAGGTCTACATATTCTCTATACCAGTTATAGAACACTGTCTAGGTCTACATATTCTCTATACCAGTTATAGAACACTGTCTAGGTCTACATATTCTCTATACCAGTTATAGAACACTGTCTAGGTCTACATATTCTCTATACCAGTTATAGAACACTGTCTAGGTCTACATATTCTCTATACCAGTTATAGAACACTGTCTAGGTCTCCATATTCTCTATACCAGTTATAGAACACTGTCTAGGTCTACATATTCTCTATACCAGTTATAGAACACTGTCTAGGTCTCCATATTCTCTATACCAGTTATAGAACACTGTCTAGGTCTACATATTCTCTATACCAGTTATAGAACACTGTCTAGGTCTACATATTCTCTATACCAGTTATAGAACACTGTCTAGGTCTACATATTCTCTATACCAGTTATAGAACACTGTCTAGGTCTACATATTCTCTATACCAGTTATAGAACACTGTCTAGGTCTACATATTCTCTATACCAGTTATAGAACACTGTCTAGGTCTACATATTCTGAACACTGTCTAGGTCTACATATTCTCTATACCAGTTATAGAACACTGTCTAGGTCTACATATTCTCTATACCAGTTATAGAACACTGTCTAGGTCTACATATTCTCTATACCAGTTATAGAACACTGTCTAGGTCTACATATTCTCTATACCAGTTATAGAACACTGTCTAGGTCTACATATTCTCTATACCAGTTATAGAACACTGTCTAGGTCTACATATTCTCTATACCAGTTATAGAACACTGTCTAGGTCTACATTTTCTCTATACCAGTTATAGAACACTGTCTAGGTCTACATATTCTCTATACCAGTTATAGAACACTGTCTAGGTCTACATATTCTCTATACCAGTTATAGAACACTGTCTAGGTCTACATTTTCTCTATACCAGTTATAGAACACTGTCTAGGTCTACATATTCTCTATACCAGTTATAGAACACTGTCTAGGTCTACATATTCTCTATACCAGTTATAGAACACTGTCTAGGTCTACATATTCTCTATACCAGTTATAGAACACTGTCTAGGTCTCCATATTCTCTATACCAGTTATAGAACACTGTCTAGGTCTACATATTCTCTATACCAGTTATAGAACACTGTCTAGGTCTACATATTCTCTATACCAGTTATAGAACACTGTCTAGGTCTACATATTCTCTATACCAGTTATAGAACACTGTCTAGGTCTACATATTCTCTATACCAGTTATAGAACACTGTCTAGGTCTACATATTCTCTATACCAGTTATAGAACACTGTCTAGGTCTACATATTCTCTATACCAGTTATAGAACACTGTCTAGGTCTACATATTCTCTATACCAGTTATAGAACACTGTCTAGGTCTACATATTCTCTATACCAGTTATAGAACACTGTCTAGGTCTACATATTCTCTATACCAGTTATAGAACACTGTCTAGGTCTACATATTCTCTATACCAGTTATAGAACACTGTCTAGGTCTCCATATTCTCTATACCAGTTATAGAACACTGTCTAGGTCTACATATTCTCTATACCAGTTATAGAACACTGTCTAGGTCTACATTTTCTCTATACCAGTTATAGAACACTGTCTAGGTCTACATATTCTCTATACCAGTTATAGAACACTGTCTAGGTCTACATATTCTCTATACCAGTTATAGAACACTGTCTAGGTCTACATATTCTCTATACCAGTTATAGAACACTGTCTAGGTCTACATATTCTCTATACCAGTTATAGAACACTGTCTAGGTCTACATATTCTCTATACCAGTTATAGAACACTGTCTAGGTCTACATATTCTCTATACCAGTTATAGAACACTGTCTAGGTCTCCATATTCTCTATACCAGTTATAGAACACTGTCTAGGTCTCCATATTCTCTATACCAGTTATAGAACACTGTCTAGGTCTACATATTCTCTATACCAGTTATAGAACACTGTCTAGGTCTACATATTCTCTATACCAGTTATAGAACACTGTCTAGGTCTACATATTCTCTATACCAGTTATAGAACACTGTCTAGGTCTATATTTTCTCTATACCAGTTATAGAACACTGTCTAGGTCTACATATTCTCTATACCAGTTATAGAACACTGTCTAGGTCTACATATTCTCTATACCAGTTATAGAACACTGTCTAGGTCTCCATATTCTCTATACCAGTTATAGAACACTGTCTAGGTCTACATATTCTCTATACCAGTTATAGAACACTGTCTAGGTCTATATTTTCTCTATACCAGTTATAGAACACTGTCTAGGTCTCCATATTCTCTATACCAGTTATAGAACACTGTCTAGGTCTACATATTCTCTATACCAGTTATAGAACACTGTCTAGGTCTCCATATTCTCTATACCAGTTATAGAACACTGTCTAGGTCTACATATTCTCTATACCAGTTATAGAACACTGTCTAGGTCTACATATTCTCTATACCAGTTATAGAACACTGTCTAGGTCTACATATTCTCTATACCAGTTATAGAACACTGTCTAGGTCTATATTTTCTCTAATTACCAGTTATAGAACACTGTCTAGGTCTACATATTCTCTATACCAGTTATAGAACACTGTCTAGGTCTACATATTCTCTATACCAGTTATAGAACACTGTCTAGGTCTACATATTCTCTATACCAGTTATAGAACACTGTCTAGGTCTACATATTCTCTATACCAGTTAAAGAACACAGTCTAGGTCTACATATTCTGAACACTGTCTAGGTCTTCATATTCTCTATACCAGTTATAGAACACTGTCTAGGTCTACATATTCTCTATACCAGTTATAGAACACTGTCTAGGTCTACATATTCTCTATACCAGTTATAGAACACTGTCTAGGTCTACATATTCTCTATACCAGTTATAGAACACTGTCTAGGTCTACATATTCTCTATACCAGTTATAGAACACTGTCTAGGTCTACATATTCTCTATACCAGTTATAGAACACTGTCTAGGTCTACATATTCTCTATACCAGTTATAGAACACTGTCTAGGTCTACATATTCTCTATACCAGTTATAGAACACTGTCTAGGTCTATATTTTCTCTAATTTACCAGTTATAGAACACTGTCTAGGTCTACATATTCTCTATACCAGTTATAGAACACTGTCTAGGTCTACATATTCTCTATACCAGTTATAGAACACTGTCTAGGTCTACATTCTCTCTATACCAGTTATAGAACACTGTCTAGGTCTCCATATTCTCTATACCAGTTATAGAACACTGTCTAGGTCTACATATTCTCTATACCAGTTATAGAACACTGTCTAGGTCTACATATTCTCTATACCAGTTATAGAACACTGTCTAGGTCTACATATTCTCTATACCAGTTATAGAACACTGTCTAGGTCTACATATTCTCTATACCAGTTATAGAACACTGTCTAGGTCTACATATTCTCTATACCAGTTAAAGAACACAGTCTAGGTCTACATATTCTGAACACTGTCTAGGTCTTCATATTCTCTATACCAGTTATAGAACACTGTCTAGGTCAACATATTCTCTATACCAGTTATAGAACACTGTCTAGGTCTACATATTCTCTATACCAGTTATAGAACACTGTCTAGGTCTACATATTCTCTATACCAGTTATAGAACACTGTCTAGGTCTACATATTCTCTATACCAGTTATAGAACACTGTCTAGGTCTACATATTCTCTATACCAGTTATAGAACACTGTCTAGGTCTATATTTTCTCTATACCAGTTATAGAACACTGTCTAGGTCTACATATTCTCTATACCAGTTATAGAACACTGTCTAGGTCTCCATATTCTCTATACCAGTTATAGAACACTGTCTAGGTCTACATATTCTGAACACTGTCTAGGTCTTCATATTCTCTATACCAGTTATAGAACACTGTCTAGGTCTCCATATTCTCTATACCAGTTATAGAACACTGTCTAGGTCTACATATTCTCTATACCAGTTATAGAACACTGTCTAGGTCTACATATTCTCTATACCAGTTATAGAACACTGTCTAGGTCTCCATATTCTCTATACCAGTTATAGAACACTGTCTAGGTCTACATATTCTCTATACCAGTTATAGAACACTGTCTAGGTCTACATATTCTCTATACCAGTTATAGAACACTGTCTAGGTCTACATATTCTCTATACCAGTTATAGAACACTGTCTAGGTCTACATTTTCTCTATACCAGTTATAGAACACTGTCTAGGTCTACATATTCTCTATACCAGTTATAGAACACTGTCTAGGTCTACATATTCTCTATACCAGTTATAGAACACTGTCTAGGTCTCCATATTCTCTATACCAGTTATAGAACACTGTCTAGGTCTACATATTCTCTATACCAGTTATAGAACACTGTCTAGGTCTATATTTTCTCTAGATATATACCAGTTATAGAACACTGTCTAGGTCTCCATATTCTCTATACCAGTTATAGAACACTGTCTAGGTCTACATATTCTCTATACCAGTTATAGAACACTGTCTAGGTCTACATATTCTCTATACCAGTTATAGAACACTGTCTAGGTCTACATATTCTCTATACCAGTTATAGAACACTGTCTAGGTCTACATATTCTCTATACCAGTTATAGAACACTGTCTAGGTCTACATATTCTCTATACCAGTTATAGAACACTGTCTAGGTCTACATATTCTCTAGATACCAGTTATAGAACACTGTCTAGGTCTACATATTCTCTATACCAGTTATAGAACACTGTCTAGGTCTACATATTCTCTATACCAGTTATAGAACACTGTCTAGGTCTACATATTCTCTATACCAGTTATAGAACACTGTCTAGGTCTACATATTCTCTATACCAGTTATAGAACACTGTCTAGGTCTACATATTCTCTATACCATATAGAACACTGTCTAGGTCTACATATTCTCTATACCAGTTATAGAACACTGTCTAGGTCTACATATTCTCTATACCAGTTATAGAACACTGTCTAGGTCTACATATTCTCTATACCAGTTATAGAACACTGTCTAGGTCTACATATTCTCTATACCAGTTATAGAACACTGTCTAGGTCTACATATTCTCTATACCAGTTATTGAACACTGTCTAGGTCTACATATTCTCTATACCAGTTATAGAACACTGTCTAGGTCTACATATTCTCTATACCAGTTATAGAACACTGTCTAGGTCTACATATTCTCTATACCAGTTATAGAACACTGTCTAGGTCTATATTTTCTCTATACCAGTTATAGAACACTGTCTAGGTCTACATATTCTCTATACCAGTTATAGAACACTGTCTAGGTCTACATATTCTCTATACCAGTTATAGAACACTGTCTAGGTCTACATATTCTCTATACCAGTTATAGAACACTGTCTAGGTCTATATATTCTCAAGATATATACCAGTTATAGAACACTGTCTAGGTCTACATATTCTCTATACCAGTTATAGAACACTGTCTAGGTCTCCATATTCTCTATACCAGTTATAGAACACTGTCTAGGTCTACATATTCTCTATACCAGTTATAGAACACTGTCTAGGTCTCCATATTCTCTATACCAGTTATAGAACACTGTCTAGGTCTACATATTCTCTATACCAGTTATAGAACACTGTCTAGGTCTACATATTCTCTATACCAGTTATAGAACACTGTCTAGGTCTATATTTTCTCTATACCAGTTATAGAACACTGTCTAGGTCTACATATTCTCTATACCAGTTATAGAACACTGTCTAGGTCTACATATTCTCTATACCAGTTATAGAACACTGTCTAGGTCTACATATTCTGAACACTGTCTAGGTCTACATATTCTCTATACCAGTTATAGAACACTGTCTAGGTCTCCATATTCTCTATACCAGTTATTGAACACTGTCTAGGTCTACATATTCTCTATACCAGTTATAGAACACTGTCTAGGTCTCCATATTCTCTATACCAGTTATAGAACACTGTCTAGGTCTCCATATTCTCTATACCAGTTATAGAACACTGTCTAGGTCTACATATTCTCTATACCAGTTATAGAACACTGTCTAGGTCTATATTTTCTCTATACCAGTTATAGAACACTGTCTAGGTCTACATATTCTCTATACCAGTTATAGAACACTGTCTAGGTCTATATTTTCTCTATACCAGTTATAGAACACTGTCTAGGTCTACATATTCTCTATACCAGTTATAGAACACTGTCTAGGTCTACATATTCTCTATACCAGTTATAGAACACTGTCTAGGTCTACATATTCTCTATACCAGTTATAGAACACTGTCTAGGTCTACATATTCTCTATACCAGTTATAGAACACTGTCTAGGTCTATATTTTCTCTATTACCAGTTATAGAACACTGTCTAGGTCTACATATTCTCTATACCAGTTATAGAACACTGTCTAGGTCTACATATTCTCTATACCAGTTATAGAACACTGTCTAGGTCTACATATTCTCTATACCAGTTATAGAACACTGTCTAGGTCTACATATTCTCTATACCAGTTATAGAACACTGTCTAGGTCTACATATTCTCTATACCAGTTATAGAACACTGTCTAGGTCTACATATTCTCTATACCAGTTATAGAACACTGTCTAGGTCTACATTTTCTCTATACCAGTTATAGAACACTGTCTAGGTCTACATATTCTCTATACCAGTTATAGAACACTGTCTAGGTCTACATATTCTCTATACCAGTTATAGAACACTGTCTAGGTCTACATATTCTCTATACCAGTTATAGAACACTGTCTAGGTCTACATATTCTCTATACCAGTTATAGAACACTGTCTAGGTCTACATATTCTCTATACCAGTTATAGAACACTGTCTAGGTCTACATATTCTCTATACCAGTTATAGAACACTGTCTAGGTCTACATATTCTCTATACCAGTTATAGAACACTGTCTAGGTCTACATATTCTCTATACCAGTTATAGAACACTGTCTAGGTCTACATATTCTCTATACCAGTTATAGAACACTGTCTAGGTCTACATATTCTCTATACCAGTTATTGAACACTGTCTAGGTCTACATATTCTCTATACCAGTTATAGAACACTGTCTAGGTCTACATATTCTCTATACCAGTTATAGAACACTGTCTAGGTCTACATATTCTCTATACCAGTTATAGAACACTGTCTAGGTCTACATATTCTCTAGACATATACCAGTTATAGAACACTGTCTAGGTCTACATATTCTCTATACCAGTTATAGAACACTGTCTAGGTCTACATATTCTCTATACCAGTTATAGAACACTGTCTAGGTCTACATATTCTCTATACCAGTTATAGAACACTGTCTAGGTCTACATATTCTCTATACCAGTTATAGAACACTGTCTAGGTCTACATATTCTCTATACCAGTTATAGAACACTGTCTAGGTCTCCATATTCTCTATACCAGTTATAGAACACTGTCTAGGTCTACATATTCTCTATACCAGTTATAGAACACTGTCTAGGTCTCCATATTCTCTATACCAGTTATAGAACACTGTCTAGGTCTACATATTCTCTATACCAGTTATAGAACACTGTCTAGGTCTACATATTCTCTATACCAGTTATAGAACACTGTCTAGGTCTATATTTTCTCTATTACCAGTTATAGAACACTGTCTAGGTCTACATATTCTCTATACCAGTTATAGAACACTGTCTAGGTCTACATATTCTCTATACCAGTTAAAGAACACAGTCTAGGTCTACATATTCTGAACACTGTCTAGGTCTTCATATTCTCTATACCAGTTATAGAACACTGTCTAGGTCTACATATTCTCTATACCAGTTATAGAACACTGTCTAGGTCTACATATTCTCTATACCAGTTATAGAACACTGTCTAGGTCTACATATTCTCTATACCAGTTATAGAACACTGTCTAGGTCTACATATTCTCTATACCAGTTATAGAACACTGTCTAGGTCTACATATTCTCTATACCAGTTATAGAACACTGTCTAGGTCTATATATTCTCTATACCAGTTATAGAACACTGTCTAGGTCTACATATTCTCTATACCAGTTATAGAACACTGTCTAGGTCTACATATTCTCTATACCAGTTATAGAACACTGTCTAGGTCTACATATTCTCTATACCAGTTATAGAACACTGTCTAGGTCTCCATATTCTCTATACCAGTTATAGAACACTGTCTAGGTCTCCATATTCTCTATACCAGTTATAGAACACTGTCTAGGTCTACATATTCTCTATACCAGTTATAGAACACTGTCTAGGTCTATATTTTCTCTAGATATATACCAGTTATAGAACACTGTCTAGGTCTCCATATTCTCTATACCAGTTATAGAACACTGTCTAGGTCTACATATTCTCTATACCAGTTATATAACACTGTCTAGGTCTACATATTCTCTATACCAGTTATAGAACACTGTCTAGGTCTACATATTCTCTATACCAGTTATAGAACACTGTCTAGGTCTACATATTCTCTATACCAGTTATAGAACACTGTCTAGGTCTACATATTCTCTATACCAGTTATAGAACACTGTCTAGGTCTATATTTTCTCTAGATATATACCAGTTATAGAACACTGTCTAGGTCTACATATTCTCTATACCAGTTATAGAACACTGTCTAGGTCTCCATATTCTCTATACCAGTTATAGAACACTGTCTAGGTCTACATATTCTCTATACCAGTTATAGAACACTGTCTAGGTCTACATATTCTCTATACCAGTTATAGAACACTGTCTAGGTCTATTTCTAACACTGTCTAGGTCTACATATTCTCTATACCAGTTATAGAACACTGTCTAGGTCTACATATTCTCTATACCAGTTATAGAACACTGTCTAGGTCTACATATTCTCTATACCAGTTATAGAACACTGTCTAGGTCTACATATTCTCTATACCAGTTATAGAACACTGTCTAGGTCTACATATTCTCTATACCAGTTATTGAACACTGTCTAGGTCTACATATTCTCTATACCAGTTATAGAACACTGTCTAGGTCTACATATTCTCTATACCAGTTATAGAACACTGTCTAGGTCTACATATTCTCTATACCAGTTATAGAACACTGTCTAGGTCTATATATTCTCTATACCAGTTATAGAACACTGTCTAGGTCTCCATATTCTCTATACCAGTTATAGAACACTGTCTAGGTCTACATATTCTCTATACCAGTTATAGAACACTGTCTAGGTCTACATATTCTCTATACCAGTTATAGAACACTGTCTAGGTCTATATTTTCTCTATACCAGTTATAGAACACTGTCTAGGTCTACATATTCTCTATACCAGTTATAGAACACTGTCTAGGTCTACATATTCTCTATACCAGTTATATAACACTGTCTAGGTCTACATATTCTGAACACTGTCTAGGTCTACATATTCTCTATACCAGTTATAGAACACTGTCTAGGTCTACATATTCTCTATACCAGTTATAGAACACTGTCTAGGTCTACATATTCTCTATACCAGTTATAGAACACTGTCTAGGTCTCCATATTCTCTATACCAGTTATAGAACACTGTCTAGGTCTACATATTCTCTATACCAGTTATAGAACACTGTCTAGGTCTACATATTCTCTATACCAGTTATAGAACACTGTCTAGGTCTATATTTTCTCTATACCAGTTATAGAACACTGTCTAGGTCTACATATTCTCTATACCAGTTATAGAACACTGTCTAGGTCTACATATTCTCTATACCAGTTATAGAACACTGTCTAGGTCTACATATTCTCTATACCAGTTATAGAACACTGTCTAGGTCTACATATTCTCTATACCAGTTATAGAACACTGTCTAGGTCTACATATTCTCTATACCAGTTATAGAACACTGTCTAGGTCTACATATTCTCTATACAGAACACTGTCTAGGTCTACATATTCTCTATACCAGTTATAGAACACTGTCTAGGTCTCCATATTCTCTATACCAGTTATAGAACACTGTCTAGGTCTACATATTCTCTATACCAGTTATAGAACACTGTCTAGGTCTACATATTCTCTATACCAGTTATAGAACACTGTCTAGGTCTACATATTCTCTATACCAGTTATAGAACACTGTCTAGGTCTACATATTCTCTATACCAGTTATAGAACACTGTCTAGGTCTACATATTCTCTATACCAGTTATAGAACACTGTCTAGGTCTACATATTCTCTATACCAGTTATAGAACACTGTCTAGGTCTATATTTTCTCTATACCAGTTATAGAACACTGTCTAGGTCTACATATTCTCTATACCAGTTATAGAACACTGTCTAGGTCTACATATTCTCTATACCAGTTATAGAACACTGTCTAGGTCTACATATTCTCTATACAGTTATAGAACACTGTCTAGGTCTACATATTCTCTATACCAGTTATAGAACACTGTCTAGGTCTCCATATTCTCTATACCAGTTATAGAACACTGTCTAGGTCTACATATTCTCTATACCAGTTATAGAACACTGTCTAGGTCTACATATTCTCTATACCAGTTATAGAACACTGTCTAGGTCTCCATATTCTCTATACCAGTTATAGAACACTGTCTAGGTCTACATATTCTCTATACCAGTTATAGAACACTGTCTAGGTCTACATATTCTCTATACCAGTTATAGAACACTGTCTAGGTCTACATATTCTCTATACCAGTTATAGAACACTGTCTAGGTCTACATATTCTCTATACCAGTTATAGAACACTGTCTAGGTCTACATATTCTCTATACCAGTTATAGAACACTGTCTAGGTCTATATTTTCTCTATATACCAGTTATAGAACACTGTCTAGGTCTACATATTCTCTATACCAGTTATAGAACACTGTCTAGGTCTACATATTCTCTATACCAGTTATAGAACACTGTCTAGGTCTACATATTCTCTATACCAGTTATAGAACACTGTCTAGGTCTACATATTCTCTATACCAGTTATAGAACACTGTCTAGGTCTACATATTCTCTATACCAGTTATATAACACTGTCTAGGTCTCCATATTTTCTATACATTTACCAGTTATAGAACACTGTCTAGGTCTACATATTCTCTATACCAGTTATAGAACACTGTCTAGGTCTCCATATTCTCTATACCAGTTATAGAACACTGTCTAGGTCTACATATTCTCTATACCAGTTATAGAACACTGTCTAGGTCTACATATTCTCTATACCAGTTATAGAACACTGTCTAGGTCTACATATTCTCTATACCAGTTATAGAACACTGTCTAGGTCTACATATTCTCTATACCAGTTATAGAACACTGTCTAGGTCTACATATTCTCTATACCAGTTATAGAACACTGTCTAGGTCTCCATATTCTCTATACCAGTTATAGAACACTGTCTAGGTCTACATATTCTCTATACCAGTTATAGAACACTGTCTAGGTCTCCATATTCTCTATACCAGTTATAGAACACTGTCTAGGTCTCCATATTCTCTATACCAGTTATAGAACACTGTCTAGGTCTACATATTCTCTATACCAGTTATAGAACACTGTCTAGGTCTACATATTCTCTATACCAGTTATAGAACACTGTCTAGGTCTACATATTCTCTATACCAGTTATAGAACACTGTCTAGGTCTACATATTCTCTATACCAGTTATAGAACACTGTCTAGGTCTACATATTCTCTATACCAGTTATAGAACACTGTCTAGGTCTATATTTTCTCTAATTACCAGTTATAGAACACTGTCTAGGTCTCCATATTCTCTATACCAGTTATAGAACACTGTCTAGGTCTACATATTCTCTATACCAGTTATAGAACACTGTCTAGGTCTACATATTCTCTATACCAGTTATAGAACACTGTCTAGGTCTACATATTCTCTATACCAGTTATAGAACACTGTCTAGGTCTACATATTCTCTATACCAGTTATAGAACACTGTCTAGGTCTACATATTCTCTATACCAGTTATAGAACACTGTCTAGGTCTCCATATTCTCTATACCAGTTATAGAACACTGTCTAGGTCTACATATTCTCTATACCAGTTATAGAACACTGTCTAGGTCTACATATTCTCTATACCAGTTATAGAACACTGTCTAGGTCTACATATTCTCTATACCAGTTATAGAACACTGTCTAGGTCTACATATTCTCTATACCAGTTATAGAACACTGTCTAGGTCTACATATTCTTTACAGTAGAACACTGTCTAGGTCTACATATTCTCTATACCAGTTATAGAACACTGTCTAGGTCTACATATTCTCTATACCAGTTATAGAACACTGTCTAGGTCTACATATTCTCTATACCAGTTATAGAACACTGTCTAGGTCTACATATTCTCTATACCAGTTATAGAACACTGTCTAGGTCTACATATTCTCTATACCAGTTATAGAACACTGTCTAGGTCTACATATTCTCTATACCAGTTATAGAACACTGTCTAGGTCTATATTTTCTCTAATACCAGTTATAGAACACTGTCTAGGTCTACATATTCTCTATACCAGTTATAGAACACTGTCTAGGTCTCATATTTTCTCTATACCAGTTATAGAACACTGTCTAGGTCTACATATTCTCTATACCAGTTATAGAACACTGTCTAGGTCTACATATTCTCTATACCAGTTATAGAACACTGTCTAGGTCTACATATTCTCTATACCAGTTATAGAACACTGTCTAGGTCTACATATTCTCTATACCAGTTATAGAACACTGTCTAGGTCTATATTTTCTCTAATACCAGTTATAGAACACTGTCTAGGTCTCCATATTCTCTATACCAGTTATAGAACACTGTCTAGGTCTACATATTCTCTATACCAGTTATAGAACACTGTCTAGGTCTACATATTCTCTATACCAGTTATAGAACACTGTCTAGGTCTACATATTCTCTATACCAGTTATAGAACACTGTCTAGGTCTACATATTCTCTATACCAGTTATAGAACACTGTCTAGGTCTACATATTCTCTATACCAGTTATAGAACACTGTCTAGGTCTACATATTCTCTATACCAGTTATAGAACACTGTCTAGGTCTACATATTCTCTATACCAGTTATAGAACACTGTCTAGGTCTACATATTCTCTATACCAGTTATAGAACACTGTCTAGGTCTACATATTCTCTATACCAGTTATAGAACACTGTCTAGGTCTAATATTCTCTATACCAGTTATAGAACACTGTCTAGGTCTCCATATTCTCTATACCAGTTATAGAACACTGTCTAGGTCTACATATTCTCTATACCAGTTATAGAACACTGTCTAGGTCTACATATTCTCTATGAACACTGTCTAGGTCTACATATTCTCTATACCAGTTATAGAACACTGTCTAGGTCTCCATATTCTCTATACCAGTTATAGAACACTGTCTAGGTCTACATATTCTCTATACCAGTTATAGAACACTGTCTAGGTCTCCATATTCTCTATACCAGTTATAGAACACTGTCTAGGTCTACATATTCTCTATACCAGTTATAGAACACTGTCTAGGTCTACATATTCTCTATACCAGTTATAGAACACTGTCTAGGTCTATATTTTCTCTAGATACCAGTTATAGAACACTGTCTAGGTCTACATATTCTCTATACCAGTTATAGAACACTGTCTAGGTCTACATATTCTCTATACCAGTTATAGAACACTGTCTAGGTCTACATATTCTCTATACCAGTTATAGAACACTGTCTAGGTCTATATTTTCTCTATACCAGTTATAGAACACTGTCTAGGTCTACATATTCTCTATACCAGTTATAGAACACTGTCTAGGTCTCCATATTCTCTATACCAGTTATAGAACACTGTCTAGGTCTACATATTCTCTATACCAGTTATAGAACACTGTCTAGGTCTACATATTCTCTATACCAGTTATAGAACACTGTCTAGGTCTACATATTCTCTATACCAGTTATAGAACACTGTCTAGGTCTACATATTCTCTATACCAGTTATAGAACACTGTCTAGGTCTACATATTCTCTATACCAGTTATAGAACACTGTCTAGGTCTACATATTCTCTATACCAGTTATAGAACACTGTCTAGGTCTACATATTCTCTATACCAGTTATAGAACACTGTCTAGGTCTACATATTCTCTATACCAGTTATAGAACACTGTCTAGGTCTACATATTCTCTATACCAGTTATAGAACACTGTCTAGGTCTCCATATTCTCTATACCAGTTATAGAACACTGTCTAGGTCTACATATTCTCTATACCAGTTATAGAACACTGTCTAGGTCTATATATTCTCTATACCAGTTATAGAACACTGTCTAGGTCTATATATTCTCTATACCAGTTATAGAACACTGTCTAGGTCTCCATATTCTCTATACCAGTTATATAACACTGTCTAGGTCTACATATTCTCAACATGAACACTGTCTAGGTCTACATATTCTCTATACCAGTTATAGAACACTGTCTAGGTCTCCATATTCTCTATACCAGTTATAGAACACTGTCTAGGTCTACATATTCTCTATACCAGTTATAGAACACTGTCTAGGTCTACATATTCTCTATACCAGTTATAGAACACTGTCTAGGTCTCCATATTCTCTATACCAGTTATAGAACACTGTCTAGGTCTATATTTTCTCTATACCAGTTATAGAACACTGTCTAGGTCTACATATTCTCTATACCAGTTATAGAACACTGTCTAGGTCTACATATTCTCTATACCAGTTATAGAACACTGTCTAGGTCTACATATTCTCTATACCAGTTATAGAACACTGTCTAGGTCTACATATTCTCTATACCAGTTATAGAACACTGTCTAGGTCTACATATTCTCTATACCAGTTATAGAACACTGTCTAGGTCTCCATATTCTCTATACCAGTTATAGAACACTGTCTAGGTCTACATATTCTCTATACCAGTTATAGAACACTGTCTAGGTCTACATATTCTCTATACCAGTTATAGAACACTGTCTAGGTCTACATATTCTCTATACCAGTTATAGAACACTGTCTAGGTCTACATATTCTCTATACCAGTTATAGAACACTGTCTAGGTCTACATATTCTCTATACCAGTTATAGAACACTGTCTAGGTCTACATATTCTCTATACCAGTTATAGAACACTGTCTAGGTCTACATATTCTCTATACCAGTTATATAACACTGTCTAGGTCTACATATTCTGAACACTGTCTAGGTCTACATATTCTCTATACCAGTTATAGAACACTGTCTAGGTCTACATATTCTCTATACCAGTTATTGAACACTGTCTAGGTCTACATATTCTCTATACCAGTTATAGAACACTGTCTAGGTCTCCATATTCTCTATACCAGTTATAGAACACTGTCTAGGTCTCCATATTCTCTATACCAGTTATAGAACACTGTCTAGGTCTACATATTCTCTATACCAGTTATAGAACACTGTCTAGGTCTATATATTCTCTAGATATATACCAGTTATAGAACACTGTCTAGGTCTACATATTCTCTATACCAGTTATAGAACACTGTCTAGGTCTACATTTTCTCTATACCAGTTATAGAACACTGTCTAGGTCTACATATTCTCTATACCAGTTATAGAACACTGTCTAGGTCTACATATTCTCTATACCAGTTATAGAACACTGTCTAGGTCTCCATATTCTCTATACCAGTTATAGAACACTGTCTAGGTCTATATTTTCTCTATACCAGTTATAGAACACTGTCTAGGTCTACATATTCTCTATACCAGTTATAGAACACTGTCTAGGTCTACATATTCTCTATACCAGTTATAGAACACTGTCTAGGTCTACATATTCTCTATACCAGTTATATAACACTGTCTAGGTCTACATATTCTCTATACCGTAAGAACACTGTCTAGGTCTACATATTCTCTATACCAGTTATAGAACACTGTCTAGGTCTACATATTCTCTATACCAGTTATTGAACACTGTCTAGGTCTACATATTCTCTATACCAGTTATAGAACACTGTCTAGGTCTACATATTCTCTATACCAGTTATAGAACACTGTCTAGGTCTACATATTCTCTATACCAGTTATAGAACACTGTCTAGGTCTATTTATTCTCTAGATATATACCAGTTATAGAACACTGTCTAGGTCTACATATTCTCTATACCAGTTATAGAACACTGTCTAGGTCTACATATTCTCTATACCAGTTATAGAACACTGTCTAGGTCTCCATATTCTCTATACCAGTTATAGAACACTGTCTAGGTCTATATTTTCTCTAGTACCAGTTATAGAACACTGTCTAGGTCTACATATTCTCTATACCAGTTATAGAACACTGTCTAGGTCTACATATTCTCTATACCAGTTATAGAACACTGTCTAGGTCTACATATTCTCTATACCAGTTATAGAACACTGTCTAGGTCTACATATTCTCTATACCAGTTATAGAACACTGTCTAGGTCTACATATTCTCTATACAGTTTAGAACACTGTCTAGGTCTACATATTCTCTATACCAGTTATAGAACACTGTCTAGGTCTCCATATTCTCTATACCAGTTATAGAACACTGTCTTGGTCTACATATTCTCTATACCAGTTATAGAACACTGTCTAGGTCTACATATTCTCTATACCAGTTATAGACCACTGTCTTGATCTACATATTCTCTATACCAGTTATAGAACACTGTCTAGGTCTACATATTCTCTATACCAGTTATAGAACACTGTCTAGGTCTATATTTTCTATATTTACCAGTTATAGAACACTGTCTAGGTCTCCATATTCTCTATACCAGTTATAGAACACTGTCTAGGTCTACATATTCTCTATACCAGTTACATAACACTGTCTAGGTCTACATATTCTGAACACTGTCTAGGTCTACATATTCTCTATACCAGTTATAGAACACTGTCTAGGTCTCCATATTCTCTATACCAGTTATAGAACACTGTCTAGGTCTACATATTCTCTATACCAGTTATAGAACACTGTCTAGGTCTACATATTCTCTATACCAGTTATAGAACACTGTCTAGGTCTCCATATTCTCTATACCAGTTATAGAACACTGTCTAGGTCTCCATATTCTCTATACCAGTTATAGAACACTGTCTAGGTCTACATATTCTCTATACCAGTTATAGAACACTGTCTAGGTCTCCATATTCTCTATACCAGTTATAGAACACTGTCTAGGTCTACATATTCTCTATACCATTTATAGAACACTGTCTAGGTCTACATATTCTCTATACCAGTTATAGAACACTGTCTAGGTCTCCATATTCTCTATACCAGTTATAGAACACTGTCTAGGTCTACATATTCTCTATACCAGTTATAGAACACTGTCTAGGTCTACATATTCTCTATACCAGTTATAGAACACTGTCTAGGTCTACATATTCTCTATACCAGTTATAGAACACTGTCTAGGTCTACATATTCTCTATACCAGTTATAGAACACTGTCTAGGTCTACATATTCTGAACACTGTCTAGGTCTACATATTCTCTATACCAGTTATAGAGCACTGTCTAGGTCTCCATATTCTCTATACCAGTTATTGAACACTGTCTAGGTCTACATATTCTCTATACCAGTTATAGACCACTGTCTTGGTCTCCATATTCTCTATACCAGTTATAGAACACTGTCTAGGTCTCCATATTCTCTATACCAGTTATAGAACACTGTCTAGGTCTACATATTCTCTATACCAGTTAAAGAACACTGTCTAGGTCTATATTTTCTCTAGATATATACCAGTTATAGAACACTGTCTAGGTCTACATATTCTCTATACCAGTTATGGAACACTGTCTAGGTCTATATTTTCTCTATACCAGTTATAGAACACTGTCTTGGTCTACATATTCTCTATACCAGTTATTGAACACTGTCTAGGTCTACATATTCTCTATACCAGTTATAGACCACTGTCTTGGTCTCCATATTCTCTATACCAGTTATGGAACACTGTCTAGGTCTATATTTTCTCTATACCAGTTATAGAACACTGTCTAGGTCTACATATTCTCTATACCAGTTATAGAACACTGTCTAGGTCTACATATTCTCTATACCAGTTATAGAACACTGTCTAGGTCTACATATTCTCTATACCAGTTACATAACACTGTCTAGGTCTACATATTCTGAACACTGTCTAGGTCTACATATTCTCTATACCAGTTATAGAACACTGTCTAGGTCTACATATTCTCTATACCAGTTATTGAACACTGTCTAGGTCTACATATTCTCTATACCAGTTATAGAACACTGTCTAGGTCTACATATTCTCTATACCAGTTATAGAACACTGTCTAGGTCTACATATTCTCTATACCAGTTAAAGAACACTGTCTAGGTCTATTTTTTCTCTATATACCAGTTATAGAACACTGTCTAGGTCTACATATTCTCTATACCAGTTATAGAACACTGTCTAGGTCTACATATTCTCTATACCAGTTATAGAACACTGTCTAGGTCTACATATTCTCTATACCAGTTATAGAACACTGTCTAGGTCTATATTTTCTCTAGATATATACCAGTTATAGAACACTGTCTAGGTCTACATATTCTCTATACCAGTTATAGAACACTGTCTAGGTCTACATATTCTCTATACCAGTTATAGAACACTGTCTAGGTCTACATATTCTGAACACTGTCTAGGTCTACATATTCTCTATACCAGTTATAGAACACTGTCTAGGTCTCCATATTCTCTATACCAGTTATAGAACACTGTCTAGGTCTACATATTCTCTATACCAGTTATAGAACACTGTCTAGGTCTCCATATTCTCTATACCAGTTATAGAACACTGTCTAGGTCTACATATTCTCTATACCAGTTATAGAACACTGTCTAGGTCTACATATTCTCTATACCAGTTAAAGAACACTGTCTAGGTCTATATTTTCTCTAGATATATACCAGTTATAGAACACTGTCTAGGTCTACATATTCTCTATACCAGTTATAGAACACTGTCTAGGTCTACATATTCTCTATACCAGTTATAGAACACTGTCTAGGTCTACATATTCTCTATACCAGTTATTGAACACTGTCTAGGTCTACATATTCTCTATACCAGTTATAGAACACTGTCTAGGTCTACATATTCTCTATACCAGTTATAGAACACTGTCTAGGTCTACATATTCTCTATACCAGTTATAGAACACTGTCTAGGTCTACATATTCTCTATACCAGTTATAGAACACTGTCTAGGTCTACATATTCTCTATACCAGTTATAGAACACTGTCTAGGTCTACATATTCTCTATACCAGTTATAGAACACTGTCTAGGTCTACATATTCTGAACACTGTCTAGGTCTACATATTCTCTATACCAGTTATAGAACACTGTCTAGGTCTCCATATTCTCTATACCAGTTATAGAACACTGTCTAGGTCTACATATTCTCTATACCAGTTATAGAACACTGTCTAGGTCTACATATTCTCTATACCAGTTATAGAACACTGTCTAGGTCTACATATTCTCTATACCAGTTATAGAACACTGTCTAGGTCTATTTATTCTCTATACCAGTTATAGAACACTGTCTAGGTCTACATATTCTCTATACCAGTTATAGAACACTGTCTAGGTCTACATATTCTCTATACCAGTTATAGAACACTGTCTAGGTCTACATATTCTCTATACCAGTTAAAGAACACTGTCTAGGTCTATATTTTCTCTAGATATATACCAGTTATAGAACACTGTCTAGGTCTACATATTCTCTATACCAGTTATAGAACACTGTCTAGGTCTCCATATTCTCTATACCAGTTATATAACACTGTCTAGGTCTACATATTCTCTATACCAGTTATATAACACTGTCTAGGTCTACATATTCTCTATACCAGTTATATAACACTGTCTAGGTCTACATATTCTGAACACTGTCTAGGTCTACATATTCTCTATACCAGTTATAGAACACTGTCTAGGTCTCCATATTCTCTATACCAGTTATAGAACACTGTCTTTGTCTACATATTCTCTATACCAGTTATTGAACACTGTCTAGGTCTACATATTCTCTATACCAGTTATAGACCACTGTCTTGATCTCCATATTCTCTATACCAGTTATAGAACACTGTCTAGGTCTACATATTCTCTATACCAGTTAAAGAACACTGTCTAGGTCTATATTTTATATAGATATATACCAGTTATAGAACACTGTCTAGGTCTCCATATTCTCTATACCAGTTATAGAACACTGTCTAGGTCTACATATTCTCTATACCAGTTACATAACACTGTCTAGGTCTACATATTCTGAACACTGTCTAGGTCTACATATTCTCTATACCAGTTATAGAACACTGTCTAGGTCTCCATATTCTCTATACCAGTTATTGAACACTGTCTAGGTCTACATATTCTCTATACCAGTTATAGACCACTGTCTTGGTCTCCATATTCTCTATACCAGTTATAGAACACTGTCTAGGTCTCCATATTCTCTATACCAGTTATAGAACACTGTCTAGGTCTACATATTCTCTATACCAGTTATAGAACACTGTCTAGGTCTACATATTCTCTATACCAGTTATAGAACACTGTCTAGGTCTATTTATTCTCTAGATATATACCAGTTATAGAACACTGTCTAGGTCTACATATTCTCTATACCAGTTATAGAACACTGTCTAGGTCTACATATTCTCTATACCAGTTATAGAACACTGTCTAGGTCTACATATTCTCTATACCAGTTATAGAACACTGTCTAGGTCTACATATTCTCTAGACATATACCAGTTATAGAACACTGTCTAGGTCTACATATTCTCTATACCAGTTATAGAACACTGTCTAGGTCTCCATATTCTCTATACCAGTTATAGAACACTGTCTAGGTCTACATATTCTCTATACCAGTTATAGAACACTGTCTAGGTCTACATATTCTCTATACCAGTTATATAACACTGTCTAGGTCATATGAACACTGTCTAGGTCTACATATTCTCTATACCAGTTATAGAACACTGTCTAGGTCTCCATATTCTCTATACCAGTTATTGAACACTGTCTAGGTCTACATATTCTCTATACCAGTTATAGAACACTGTCTAAGTCTACATATTCTCTATACCAGTTATAGAACACTGTCTAGGTCTACATATTCTCTATACCAGTTATAGAACACTGTCTAGGTCTACATATTCTCTATACCAGTTATAGAACACTGTCTAGGTCTCCATATTCTCTATACCAGTTATAGAACACTGTCTAGGTCTACATATTCTCTATACCAGTTATAGAACACTGTCTAGGTCTATATTTTCTCTATACCAGTTATAGAACACTGTCTAGGTCTCCATATTCTCTATACCAGTTATAGAACACTGTCTAGGTCTACATATTCTCTATACCAGTTATATAACACTGTCTAGGTCTACATATTCTTATACAAGAACACTGTCTAGGTCTACATATTCTCTATACCAGTTATAGAACACTGTCTAGGTCTCCATATTCTCTATACCAGTTATATGAACACTGTCTAGGTCTACATATTCTCTATACCAGTTATAGAACACTGTCTAGGTCTACATATTCTCTATACCAGTTATAGAACACTGTCTAGGTCTACATATTCTATGAACACTGTCTAGGTCTACATATTCTCTATACCAGTTATAGAACACTGTCTAGGTCTACATATTCTCTATACCAGTTATAGAACACTGTCTAGGTCTACATATTCTCTATACCAGTTATAGAACACTGTCTAGGTCTACATATTCTCTATACCAGTTATAGAACACTGTCTAGGTCTACATATTCTCTATACCAGTTATAGAACACTGTCTAGGTCTACATATTCTCTATACCAGTTATAGAACACTGTCTAGGTCTACATATTCTCTATACCAGTTATAGAACACTGTCTAGGTCTACATATTCTCTATACCAGTTATAGAACACTGTCTAGGTCTACATATTCTCTATACCAGTTATATAACACTGTCTAGGTCTCCATATTCTCTATACAGTTATAGAACACTGTCTAGGTCTACATATTCTCTATACCAGTTATAGAACACTGTCTAGGTCTCCATATTCTCTATACCAGTTATAGAACACTGTCTAGGTCTACATATTCTCTATACCAGTTATAGAACACTGTCTAGGTCTACATATTCTCTATACCAGTTATAGAACACTGTCTAGGTCTCCATATTCTCTATACCAGTTATAGAACACTGTCTAGGTCTACATATTCTCTATACCAGTTATAGAACACTGTCTAGGTCTACATATTCTCTATACCAGTTATAGAACACTGTCTAGGTCTATATTTTCTCTAATACCAGTTATAGAACACTGTCTAGGTCTACATATTCTCTATACCAGTTATAGAACACTGTCTAGGTCTACATATTCTCTATACCAGTTATAGAACACTGTCTAGGTCTACATATTCTCTATACCAGTTATAGAACACTGTCTAGGTCTATATATTCTCTAGATATATACCAGTTATAGAACACTGTCTAGGTCTACATATTCTCTATACCAGTTATAGAACACTGTCTAGGTCTCCATATTCTCTATACCAGTTATAGAACACTGTCTAGGTCTACATATTCTCTATACCAGTTATAGAACACTGTCTAGGTCTACATATTCTCTATACCAGTTATATAACACTGTCTAGGTTACATTTGAACACTGTCTAGGTCTACATATTCTCTATACCAGTTATAGAACACTGTCTAGGTCTCCATATTCTCTATACCAGTTATTGAACACTGTCTAGGTCTACATATTCTCTATACCAGTTATAGAACACTGTCTAGGTCTACATATTCTCTATACCAGTTATAGAACACTGTCTAGGTCTACATATTCTCTATACCAGTTATAGAACACTGTCTAGGTCTACATATTCTCTATACCAGTTATAGAACACTGTCTAGGTCTACATATTCTCTATACCAGTTATAGAACACTGTCTAGGTCTACATATTCTCTATACCAGTTATTGAACACTGTCTAGGTCTACATATTCTCTATACCAGTTATAGAACACTGTCTAGGTCTCCATATTCTCTATACCAGTTATAGAACACTGTCTAGGTCTACATATTCTCTATACCAGTTATAGAACACTGTCTAGGTCTATATTTTCTCTATACCAGTTATAGAACACTGTCTAGGTCTCCATATTCTCTATACCAGTTATAGAACACTGTCTAGGTCTACATATTCTCTATACCAGTTATATAACACTGTCTAGGTCTACATATTCTTTATAGAACACTGTCTAGGTCTACATATTCTCTATACCAGTTATAGAACACTGTCTAGGTCTACATATTCTCTATACCAGTTATTGAACACTGTCTAGGTCTACATATTCTCTATACCAGTTATAGAACACTGTCTAGGTCTCCATATTCTCTATACCAGTTATAGAACACTGTCTAGGTCTACATATTCTCTATACCAGTTATAGAACACTGTCTAGGTCTACATATTCTCTATACCAGTTATAGAACACTGTCTAGGTCTATATTTTCTCTAGTTACCAGTTATAGAACACTGTCTAGGTCTACATATTCTCTATACCAGTTATAGAACACTGTCTAGGTCTACATATTCTCTATACCAGTTATAGAACACTGTCTAGGTCTACATATTCTCTATACCAGTTATAGAACACTGTCTAGGTCTACATATTCTCTATACCAGTTATAGAACACTGTCTAGGTCTACATATTCTCTATACCAGTTATAGAACACTGTCTAGGTCTCCATATTCTCTATACCAGTTATAGAACACTGTCTAGGTCTACATATTCTCTATACCAGTTATAGAACACTGTCTAGGTCTACATATTCTCTATACCAGTTATAGAACACTGTCTAGGTCTACATATTCTCTATACCAGTTATAGAACACTGTCTAGGTCTACATATTCTCTATACCAGTTATAGAACACTGTCTAGGTCTACATATTCTCTATACCAGTTATAGAACACTGTCTAGGTCTACATATTCTCTATACCAGTTATAGAACACTGTCTAGGTCTACATATTCTCTATACCAGTTATAGAACACTGTCTAGGTCTACATATTCTCTATACCAGTTATAGAACACTGTCTAGGTCTACATATTCTCTATACCAGTTATAGAACACTGTCTAGGTCTACATATTCTCTATACCAGTTATAGAACACTGTCTAGGTCTACATATTCTCTATACCAGTTATAGAACACTGTCTAGGTCTACATATTCTCTATACCAGTTATAGAACACTGTCTAGGTCTACATATTCTCTATACCAGTTATAGAACACTGTCTAGGTCTACATATTCTCTATACCAGTTATAGAACACTGTCTAGGTCTACATATTCTGAACACTGTCTAGGTCTACATATTCTCTATACCAGTTATAGAACACTGTCTAGGTCTCCATATTCTCTATACCAGTTATAGAACACTGTCTAGGTCTACATATTCTCTATACCAGTTATAGAACACTGTCTAGGTCTACATATTCTCTATACCAGTTATAGAACACTGTCTAGGTCTACATATTCTCTATACCAGTTATAGAACACTGTCTAGGTCTACATATTCTCTATACCAGTTATAGAACACTGTCTAGGTCTACATATTCTCTATACCAGTTATTGAACACTGTCTAGGTCTACATATTCTCTATACCAGTTATAGACCACTGTCTTGGTCTCCATATTCTCTATACCAGTTATAGAACACTGTCTAGGTCTACATATTCTCTATACCAGTTATAGAACACTGTCTAGGTCTACATATTCTCTATACCAGTTATAGAACACTGTCTAGGTCTACATATTCTCTAGATATATACCAGTTATAGAACACTGTCTAGGTCTACATATTCTCTATACCAGTTATAGAACACTGTCTAGGTCTACATATTCTCTATACCAGTTATAGAACACTGTCTAGGTCTACATATTCTCTATACCAGTTATAGAACACTGTCTAGGTCTACATATTCTCTAGATATATACCAGTTATAGAACACTGTCTAGGTCTACATATTCTCTATACCAGTTATAGAACACTGTCTAGGTCTCCATATTCTCTATACCAGTTATATAACACTGTCTAGGTCTACATATTCTCTATACCAGTTATAGAACACTGTCTAGGTCTACATATTCTCTATACCAGTTATAGAACACTGTCTAGGTCTACATATTCTAGTGAACACTGTCTAGGTCTACATATTCTCTATACCAGTTATAGAACACTGTCTAGGTCTACATATTCTCTATACCAGTTATAGAACACTGTCTAGGTCTACATATTCTCTATACCAGTTATAGAACACTGTCTAGGTCTACATATTCTCTATACCAGTTATAGAACACTGTCTAGGTCTACATATTCTCTATACCAGTTATAGAACACTGTCTAGGTCTACATATTCTCTATACCAGTTATAGAACACTGTCTAGGTCTACATATTCTCTATACCAGTTATAGAACACTGTCTAGGTCTACATATTCTCTATACCAGTTATAGAACACTGTCTAGGTCTACATATTCTCTAGACATATACCAGTTATAGAACACTGTCTAGGTCTACATATTCTCTATACCAGTTATAGAACACTGTCTAGGTCTACATATTCTCTATACCAGTTATAGAACACTGTCTAGGTCTACATATTCTGAACACTGTCTAGGTCTACATATTCTCTATACCAGTTATAGAACACTGTCTAGGTCTCCATATTCTCTATACCAGTTATTGAACACTGTCTAGGTCTACATATTCTCTATACCAGTTATAGAACACTGTCTAGGTCTCCATATTCTCTATACCAGTTATAGAACACTGTCTAGGTCTCCATATTCTCTATACCAGTTATAGAACACTGTCTAGGTCTACATATTCTCTATACCAGTTATAGAACACTGTCTAGGTCTATATATTCTCTAGATATATACCAGTTATAGAACACTGTCTAGGTCTACATATTCTCTATACCAGTTATAGAACACTGTCTAGGTCTACATATTCTCTATACCAGTTATAGAACACTGTCTAGGTCTCCATATTCTCTATACCAGTTATAGAACACTGTCTAGGTCTACATATTCTCTATACCAGTTATAGAACACTGTCTAGGTCTACATATTCTCTATACCAGTTATAGAACACTGTCTAGGTCTACATATTCTCTATACCAGTTATAGAACACTGTCTAGGTCTACATATTCTCTATACCAGTTATAGAACACTGTCTAGGTCTACATATTCTCTATACCAGTTATAGAACACTGTCTAGGTCTACATATTCTCTATACCAGTTATAGAACACTGTCTAGGTCTACATATTCTCTATACCAGTTATAGAACACTGTCTAGGTCTACATATTCTCTATACCAGTTATAGAACACTGTCTAGGTCTACATATTCTCTATACCAGTTATAGAACACTGTCTAGGTCTACATATTCTCTATACCAGTTATAGAACACTGTCTAGGTCTACATATTCTCTATACCAGTTATAGAACACTGTCTAGGTCTACATATTCTCTATAATAGAACACTGTCTAGGTCTACATATTCTCTATACCAGTTATAGAACACTGTCTAGGTCTCCATATTCTCTATACCAGTTATTGAACACTGTCTAGGTCTACATATTCTCTATACCAGTTATAGAACACTGTCTAGGTCTACATATTCTCTATACCAGTTATAGAACACTGTCTAGGTCTACATATTCTCTATACCAGTTATAGAACACTGTCTAGGTCTACATATTCTCTATACCAGTTATAGAACACTGTCTAGGTCTACATATTCTCTATACCAGTTATAGAACACTGTCTAGGTCTACATATTCTCTATACCAGTTATAGAACACTGTCTAGGTCTACATATTCTCTATACCAGTTATAGAACACTGTCTAGGTCTACATATTCTCTATACCAGTTATAGAACACTGTCTAGGTCTACATATTCTCTATACCAGTTATAGAACACTGTCTAGGTCTACATATTCTCTATACCAGTTATAGAACACTGTCTAGGTCTACATATTCTCTATACCAGTTATAGAACACTGTCTAGGTCTACATATTCTCTATACCAGTTATAGAACACTGTCTAGGTCTACATATTCTCTATACCAGTTATAGAACACTGTCTAGGTCTACATATTCTCTATACCAGTTATAGAACACTGTCTAGGTCTACATATTCTCTATACCAGTTATAGAACACTGTCTAGGTCTACATATTCTCTATACCAGTTATAGAACACTGTCTAGGTCTACATATTCTCTATACCAGTTATAGAACACTGTCTAGGTCTACATATTCTCTATACCAGTTATAGAACACTGTCTAGGTCTCCATATTCTCTATACCAGTTATTGAACACTGTCTAGGTCTACATATTCTCTATACCAGTTATAGAACACTGTCTAGGTCTCCATATTCTCTATACCAGTTATAGAACACTGTCTAGGTCTCCATATTCTCTATACCAGTTATAGAACACTGTCTAGGTCTACATATTCTCTATACCAGTTAAAGAACACTGTCTAGGTCTATTTTTTCTCTAGATATATACCAGTTATAGAACACTGTCTAGGTCTACATATTCTCTATACCAGTTATAGAACACTGTCTAGGTCTACATATTCTCTATACCAGTTATAGAACACTGTCTAGGTCTACATATTCTCTATACCAGTTAAAGAACACTGTCTAGGTCTATTTTTTCTCTAGATATATACCAGTTATAGAACACTGTCTAGGTCTACATATTCTCTATACCAGTTACATAACACTGTCTAGGTCTACATATTCTGAACACTGTCTAGGTCTACATATTCTCTATACCAGTTATAGAACACTGTCTAGGTCTACATATTCTCTATACCAGTTATAGAACACTGTCTAGGTCTACATATTCTCTATACCAGTTATAGAACACTGTCTAGGTCTACATATTCTCTATACCAGTTATAGAACACTGTCTAGGTCTACATATTCTCTATACCAGTTATTGAACACTGTCTAGGTCTACATATTCTCTATACCAGTTAAAGAACACAGTCTAGGTCTACATATTCTGAAAACTGTCTAGGTCTTCATATTCTCTATACCAGTTATAGAACACTGTCTAGGTCTCCATATTCTCTATACCAGTTATAGAACACTGTCTAGGTCTACATATTCTCTATACCAGTTATAGAACACTGTCTAGGTCTACATATTCTCTATACCAGTTATAGAACACTGTCTAGGTCTACATATTCTCTATACCAGTTATAGAACACTGTCTAGGTCTCCATATTCTCTATACCAGTTATAGAACACTGTCTAGGTCTACATATTCTCTATACCAGTTATAGAACACTGTCTAGGTCTACATATTCTCTATACCAGTTATAGAACACTGTCTAGGTCTACATATTCTCTATACCAGTTATAGAACACTGTCTAGGTCTACATATTCTCTATACCAGTTATAGAACACTGTCTAGGTCTACATATTCTCTATACCAGTTATAGAACACTGTCTAGGTCTCCATATTCTCTATACCAGTTATAGAACACTGTCTAGGTCTACATATTCTCTATACCAGTTATAGAACACTGTCTAGGTCTACATATTCTCTATACCAGTTATAGAACACTGTCTAGGTCTACATATTCTCTATACCAGTTATAGAACACTGTCTAGGTCTACATATTCTCTATACCAGTTATAGAACACTGTCTAGGTCTACATATTCTCTATACCAGTTATAGAACACTGTCTAGGTCTACATATTCTCTATACCAGTTATAGAACACTGTCTAGGTCTACATATTCTCTATACCAGTTATAGAACACTGTCTAGGTCTACATATTCTCTATACCAGTTATAGAACACTGTCTAGGTCTACATATTCTCTATACCAGTTATTGAACACTGTCTAGGTCTACATATTCTCTATACCAGTTATAGAACACTGTCTAGGTCTCCATATTCTCTATACCAGTTATAGAACACTGTCTAGGTCTACATATTCTCTATACCAGTTATAGAACACTGTCTAGGTCTACATATTCTCTATACCAGTTATAGAACACTGTCTAGGTCTATTTTTTCTCTATACCAGTTATAGAACACTGTCTAGGTCTACATATTCTCTATACCAGTTATAGAACACTGTCTAGGTCTACATATTCTCTATACCAGTTATAGAACACTGTCTAGGTCTACATATTCTCTATACCAGTTAAAGAACACTGTCTAGGTCTATTTTTTCTCTAGATATATACCAGTTATAGAACACTGTCTAGGTCTACATATTCTCTATACCAGTTATATAACACTGTCTAGGTCTACATATTCTGAACACTGTCTAGGTCTACATATTCTCTATACCAGTTATAGAACACTGTCTAGGTCTACATATTCTCTATACCAGTTATTGAACACTGTCTAGGTCTACATATTCTCTATACCAGTTATAGAACACTGTCTAGGTCTCCATATTCTCTATACCAGTTATAGAACACTGTCTAGGTCTCCATATTCTCTATACCAGTTATAGAACACTGTCTAGGTCTACTTATTCTCTAGATATATACCAGTTATAGAACACTGTCTAGGTCTACATATTCTCTATACCAGTTATAGAACACTGTCTAGGTCTACATATTCTCTATACCAGTTATAGAACACTGTCTAGGTCTACATATTCTCTATACCAGTTATAGAACACTGTCTAGGTCTCCATATTCTCTATACCAGTTATAGAACACTGTCTAGGTCTACATATTCTCTATACCAGTTATAGAACACTGTCTAGGTCTCCATATTCTCTATACCAGTTATAGAACACTGTCTAGGTCTCCATATTCTCTATACCAGTTATAGAACACTGTCTAGGTCTACATATTCTCTATACCAGTTATAGAACACTGTCTAGGTCTACATATTCTCTATACCAGTTATAGAACACTGTCTAGGTCTACATATTCTCTATACCAGTTATAGAACACTGTCTAGGTCTACATATTCTCTATACCAGTTATAGAACACTGTCTAGGTCTACATATTCTCTATACCAGTTATAGAACACTGTCTAGGTCTACATATTCTCTATACCAGTTATAGAACACTGTCTAGGTCTCCATATTCTCTATACCAGTTATAGAACACTGTCTAGGTCTACATATTCTCTATACCAGTTATAGAACACTGTCTAGGTCTACATATTCTCTATACCAGTTATAGAACACTGTCTAGGTCTACATATTCTCTATACCAGTTATAGAACACTGTCTAGACCTACATATTCTCTATACCAGTTATAGAACACTGTCTAGGTCTACATATTCTCTATACCAGTTATAGAACACTGTCTAGGTCTACATATTCTCTATACCAGTTATAGAACACTGTCTAGGTCTACATATTCTCTATACCAGTTATAGAACACTGTCTAGGTCTACATATTCTCTATACCAGTTATAGAACACTGTCTAGGTCTACATATTCTCGAGACATATACCAGTTATAGAACACTGTCTAGGTCTACATATTCTCTATACCAGTTATAGAACACTGTCTAGGTCTACATATTCTCTATACCAGTTATAGAACACTGTCTAGGTCTACATATTCTGAACACTGTCTAGGTCTACATATTCTCTATACCAGTTATAGAACACTGTCTAGGTCTCCATATTCTCTATACCAGTTATTGAACACTGTCTAGGTCTACATATTCTCTATACCAGTTATAGAACACTGTCTAGGTCTACATATTCTCTATACCAGTTATAGAACACTGTCTAGGTCTACATATTCTCTATACCAGTTATAGAACACTGTCTAGGTCTACATATTCTCTATACCAGTTATAGAACACTGTCTAGGTCTACATATTCTCTATACCAGTTATAGAACACTGTCTAGGTCTACATATTCTCTATACCAGTTATAGAACACTGTCTAGGTCTACATATTCTCTATACCAGTTATAGAACACTGTCTAGGTCTACATATTCTCTATACCAGTTATAGAACACTGTCTAGGTCTACATATTCTCTATACCAGTTATAGAACACTGTCTAGGTCTACATATTCTCTATACCAGTTATAGAACACTGTCTAGGTCTACATATTCTCTATACCAGTTATAGAACACTGTCTAGGTCTACATATTCTCTATACCAGTTATAGAACACTGTCTAGGTCTACATATTCTCTATACCAGTTATAGAACACTGTCTAGGTCTACATATTCTCTATACCAGTTATAGAACACTGTCTAGGTCTACATATTCTCTATACCAGTTATAGAACACTGTCTAGGTCTCCATATTCTCTATACCAGTTATTGAACACTGTCTAGGTCTACATATTCTCTATACCAGTTATAGAACACTGTCTAGGTCTCCATATTCTCTATACCAGTTATAGAACACTGTCTAGGTCTACATATTCTCTATACCAGTTATAGAACACTGTCTAGGTCTACATATTCTCTATACCAGTTATAGAACACTGTCTAGGTCTATATATTCTCTATACCAGTTATAGAACACTGTCTAGGTCTACATATTCTCTATACCAGTTATAGAACACTGTCTAGGTCTACATATTCTCTATACCAGTTATAGAACACTGTCTAGGTCTACATATTCTCTATACCAGTTATAGAACACTGTCTAGGTCTACATATTCTCTATACCAGTTATAGAACACTGTCTAGGTCTACATATTCTCTATACCAGTTATATAACACTGTCTAGGTCTACATATTCTATAGTAGAACACTGTCTAGGTCTACATATTCTCTATACCAGTTATAGAACACTGTCTAGGTCTACATATTCTCTATACCAGTTATAGAACACTGTCTAGGTCTACATATTCTCTATACCAGTTATAGAACACTGTCTAGGTCTACATATTCTCTATACCAGTTATAGAACACTGTCTAGGTCTACATATTCTCTATACCAGTTATAGAACACTGTCTAGGTCTACATATTCTCTATACAATAGAACACTGTCTAGGTCTACATATTCTCTATACCAGTTATAGAACACTGTCTAGGTCTCCATATTCTCTATACCAGTTATTGAACACTGTCTAGGTCTACATATTCTCTATACCAGTTATAGAACACTGTCTAGGTCTACATATTCTCTATACCAGTTATAGAACACTGTCTAGGTCTACATATTCTCTATACCAGTTATAGAACACTGTCTAGGTCTACATATTCTCTATACCAGTTATAGAACACTGTCTAGGTCTACATATTCTCTATACCAGTTATAGAACACTGTCTAGGTCTCCATATTCTCTATACCAGTTATAGAACACTGTCTAGGTCTACATATTCTCTATACCAGTTATAGAACACTGTCTAGGTCTACATATTCTCTATACCAGTTATAAAACACTGTCTAGGTCTACATATTCTCTATACCAGTTATAGAACACTGTCTAGGTCTACATATTCTCTATACCAGTTATAGAACACTGTCTAGGTCTACATATTCTCTATACCAGTTATAGAACACTGTCTAGGTCTACATATTCTCTATACCAGTTATAGAACACTGTCTAGGTCTACATATTCTCTATACCAGTTATAGAACACTGTCTAGGTCTACATATTCTCTATACCAGTTATAGAACACTGTCTAGGTCTACATATTCTCTATACCAGTTATAGAACACTGTCTAGGTCTACATATTCTCTATACCAGTTATAGAACACTGTCTAGGTCTACATATTCTCTATACCAGTTATAGAACACTGTCTAGGTCTACATATTCTCTATACCAGTTATAGAACACTGTCTAGGTCTACATATTCTCTATACCAGTTATAGAACACTGTCTAGGTCTCCATATTCTCTATACCAGTTATAGAACACTGTCTAGGTCTACATATTCTCTATACCAGTTATAGAACACTGTCTAGGTCTACATATTCTCTATACCAGTTATAGAACACTGTCTAGGTCTACATATTCTCTAGATACCAGTTATAGAACACTGTCTAGGTCTACATATTCTCTATACCAGTTATAGAACACTGTCTAGGTCTACATATTCTCTATACCAGTTATAGAACACTGTCTAGGTCTCCATATTCTCTATACCAGTTATAGAACACTGTCTAGGTCTATATATTCTCTATACCAGTTATAGAACACTGTCTAGGTCTACATATTCTCTATACCAGTTATAGAACACTGTCTAGGTCTACATATTCTCTATACCATATAGAACACTGTCTAGGTCTACATATTCTCTATACCAGTTATAGAACACTGTCTAGGTCTACATATTCTCTATACCAGTTATAGAACACTGTCTAGGTCTACATATTCTCTATACCAGTTATAGAACACTGTCTAGGTCTACATATTCTCTATACCAGTTATAGAACACTGTCTAGGTCTACATATTCTCTATACCAGTTATAGAACACTGTCTAGGTCTACATATTCTCTATACCAGTTATAGAACACTGTCTAGGTCTACATATTCTCTATACCAGTTATAGAACACTGTCTAGGTCTACATATTCTCTATACCAGTTATAGAACACTGTCTAGGTCTACATATTCTCTATACCAGTTATAGAACACTGTCTAGGTCTACATATTCTCTATACCAGTTATAGAACACTGTCTAGGTCTACATATTCTCTATACCAGTTATAGAACACTGTCTAGGTCTACATATTCTCTATACCAGTTATAGAACACTGTCTAGGTCTACATATTCTCTATACCAGTTATAGAACACTGTCTAGGTCTACATATTCTCTATACCAGTTATAGAACACTGTCTAGGTCTACATATCTGAACACTGTCTAGGTCTACATATTCTCTATACCAGTTATAGAACACTGTCTAGTTCTACATATTCTCTATACCAGTTATAGAACACTGTCTAGGTCTACATATTCTCTATACCAGTTATAGAACACTGTCTAGGTCTCCATATTCTCTATACCAGTTATAGAACACTGTCTAGGTCTACATATTCTCTATACCAGTTATAGAACACTGTCTAGGTCTACATATTCTCTATACCAGTTATAGAACACTGTCTAGGTCTATATTTTCTCTATTACCAGTTATAGAACACTGTCTAGGTCTACATATTCTCTATACCAGTTATAGAACACTGTCTAGGTCTATATTTTCTCTATACCAGTTATAGAACACTGTCTAGGTCTACATATTCTCTATACCAGTTATAGAACACTGTCTAGGTCTACATATTCTCTATACCAGTTATAGAACACTGTCTAGGTCTCCATATTCTCTATACCAGTTATAGAACACTGTCTAGGTCTACATATTCTCTATACCAGTTATAGAACACTGTCTAGGTCTACATATTCTCTATACCAGTTATAGAACACTGTCTAGGTCTACATATTCTCTATACCAGTTATAGAACACTGTCTAGGTCTACATATTCTCTATACCAGTTATAGAACACTGTCTAGGTCTACATATTCTCTATACCAGTTATAGAACACTGTCTAGGTCTACATATTCTCTATACCAGTTATAGAACACTGTCTAGGTCTCCATATTCTCTATACCAGTTATAGAACACTGTCTAGGTCTACATATTCTCTATACCAGTTATAGAACACTGTCTAGGTCTACATATTCTCTATACCAGTTATAGAACACTGTCTAGGTCTACATATTCTCTATACCAGTTATAGAACACTGTCTAGGTCTACATATTCTCTATACCAGTTATAGAACACTGTCTAGGTCTACATATTCTCTATACCAGTTATAGAACACTGTCTAGGTCTACATATTCTCTATACCAGTTATAGAACACTGTCTAGGTCTACATATTCTCTATACCAGTTATAGAACACTGTCTAGGTCTATATTTTCTCTAATTACCAGTTATAGAACACTGTCTAGGTCTACATATTCTCTATACCAGTTATAGAACACTGTCTAGGTCTACATATTCTCTATACCAGTTATAGAACACTGTCTAGGTCTACATATTCTCTATACCAGTTATAGAACACTGTCTAGGTCTACATATTCTCTATACCAGTTATAGAACACTGTCTAGGTCTCCATATTCTCTATACCAGTTATAGAACACAGTCTAGGTCTACATATTCTGAACACTGTCTAGGTCTACATATTCTCTATACCAGTTATAGAACACTGTCTAGGTCTACATATTCTCTATACCAGTTATAGAACACTGTCTAGGTCTACATATTCTCTATACCAGTTATAGAACACTGTCTAGGTCTACATATTCTCTATACCAGTTATAGAACACTGTCTAGGTCTACATATTCTCTATACCAGTTATAGAACACTGTCTAGGTCTACATATTCTCTATACCAGTTATAGAACACTGTCTAGGTCTACATATTCTCTATACCAGTTATAGAACACTGTCTAGGTCTCCATATTCTCTATACCAGTTATAGAACACTGTCTAGGTCTACATATTCTCTATACCAGTTATAGAACACTGTCTAGGTCTACATATTCTCTATACCAGTTATAGAACACTGTCTAGGTCTACATATTCTCTATACCAGTTATAGAACACTGTCTAGGTCTACATATTCTCTATACCAGTTATAGAACACTGTCTAGGTCTACATATTCTCTATACCAGTTATAGAACACTGTCTAGGTCTATATTTTCTCTATACCAGTTATAGAACACTGTCTAGGTCTACATATTCTCTATACCAGTTATAGAACACTGTCTAGGTCTCCATATTCTCTATACCAGTTATAGAACACTGTCTAGGTCTACATATTCTCTATACCAGTTATAGAACACTGTCTAGGTCTACATATTCTCTATACCAGTTATAGAACACTGTCTAGGTCTATAAAACACTGTCTAGGTCTACATATTCTCTATACCAGTTATAGAACACTGTCTAGGTCTACATATTCTCTATACCAGTTATAGAACACTGTCTAGGTCTACATATTCTCTATACCAGTTATAGAACACTGTCTAGGTCTACATATTCTCTATACCAGTTATAGAACACTGTCTAGGTCTACATATTCTCTATACCAGTTATAGAACACTGTCTAGGTCTACATATTCTCTATACCAGTTATAGAACACTGTCTAGGTCTCCATATTCTCTATACCAGTTATAGAACACTGTCTAGGTCTACATATTCTCTATACCAGTTATGGAACACTGTCTAGGTCTATATTTTCTCTATACCAGTTATAGAACACTGTCTAGGTCTACATATTCTCTATACCAGTTATAGAACACTGTCTAGGTCTACATATTCTCTATACCAGTTATAGAACACTGTCTAGGTCTACATATTCTATAATAGAACACTGTCTAGGTCTACATATTCTCTATACCAGTTATAGAACACTGTCTAGGTCTCCATATTCTCTATACCAGTTATTGAACACTGTCTAGGTCTACATATTCTCTATACCAGTTATAGAACACTGTCTAGGTCTACATATTCTCTATACCAGTTATAGAACACTGTCTAGGTCTACATATTCTCTATACCAGTTATAGAACACTGTCTAGGTCTACATATTCTCTATACCAGTTATAGAACACTGTCTAGGTCTATATTTTCTCTATTACCAGTTATAGAACACTGTCTAGGTCTACATATTCTCTATACCAGTTATAGAACACTGTCTAGGTCTACATATTCTCTATACCAGTTATAGAACACTGTCTAGGTCTACATATTCTCTATACCAGTTATAGAACACTGTCTAGGTCTATATTTTCTCTAGTACCAGTTATAGAACACTGTCTAGGTCTACATATTCTCTATACCAGTTATAGAACACTGTCTAGGTCTCCATATTCTCTATACCAGTTATAGAACACTGTCTAGGTCTACATATTCTCTATACCAGTTATAGAACACTGTCTAGGTCTACATATTCTCTATACCAGTTATAGAACACTGTCTAGGTCATATTCTGAACACTGTCTAGGTCTACATATTCTCTATACCAGTTATAGAACACTGTCTAGGTCTACATATTCTCTATACCAGTTATAGAACACTGTCTAGGTCTATATTTTCTCTATACCAGTTATAGAACACTGTCTAGGTCTACATATTCTCTATACCAGTTATAGAACACTGTCTAGGTCTATATTTTCTCTATACCAGTTATAGAACACTGTCTAGGTCTACATATTCTCTATACCAGTTATTGAACACTGTCTAGGTCTACATATTCTCTATACCAGTTATAGAACACTGTCTAGGTCTCCATATTCTCTATACCAGTTATAGAACACTGTCTAGGTCTATATATTCTCTATACCAGTTATAGAACACTGTCTAGGTCTACATATTCTCTATACCAGTTATAGAACACTGTCTAGGTCTACATATTCTCTATACCAGTTATAGAACACTGTCTAGGTCTACATATTCTCTATACCAGTTACATAACACTGTCTAGGTCTACATATTCTGAACACTGTCTAGGTCTACATATTCTCTATACCAGTTATAGAACACTGTCTAGGTCTACATATTCTCTATACCAGTTATAGAACACTGTCTAGGTCTACATATTCTCTATACCAGTTATAGAACACTGTCTAGGTCTACATATTCTCTATACCAGTTATAGAACACTGTCTAGGTCTACATATTCTCTATACCAGTTATAGAACACTGTCTAGGTCTACATATTCTCTATACCAGTTATAGAACACTGTCTAGGTCTACATATTCTCTATACCAGTTATAGAACACTGTCTAGGTCTACATATTCTCTATACCAGTTATAGAACACTGTCTAGGTCTACATATTCTCTATACCAGTTATAGAACACTGTCTAGGTCTACATATTCTCTATACCAGTTATAGAACACTGTCTAGGTCTACATATTCTCTATACCAGTTATAGAACACTGTCTAGGTCTATATTTTCTCTAGATATATACCAGTTATAGAACACTGTCTAGGTCTACATATTCTCTATACCAGTTATAGAACACTGTCTAGGTCTACATATTCTCTATACCAGTTACATAACACTGTCTAGGTCTACATATTCTATAGAACACTGTCTAGGTCTATATATTCTCTATACCAGTTATAGAACACTGTCTAGGTCTCCATATTCTCTATACCAGTTATTGAACACTGTCTAGGTCTACATATTCTCTATACCAGTTATAGAACACTGTCTAGGTCTCCATATTCTCTATACCAGTTATAGAACACTGTCTAGGTCTACATATTCTCTATACCAGTTATAGAACACTGTCTAGGTCTACATATTCTCTATACCAGTTATAGAACACTGTCTAGGTCTACATATTCTCTATACCAGTTATAGAACACTGTCTAGGTCTATATTTTCTCTATACCAGTTATAGAACACTGTCTAGGTCTACATATTCTCTATACCAGTTATAGAACACTGTCTAGGTCTACATATTCTCTATACCAGTTATAGAACACTGTCTAGGTCTACATATTCTCTATACCAGTTATAGAACACTGTCTAGGTCTATATTTTCTCTAGATACATATACCAGTTATAGAACACTGTCTAGGTCTACATATTCTCTATACCAGTTATAGAACACTGTCTAGGTCTACATATTCTCTATACCAGTTATAGAACACTGTCTAGGTCTACATATTCTCTATACCAGTTATAGAACACTGTCTAGGTCTACATATTCTCTATACCAGTTAAAGAACACAGTCTAGGTCTACATATTCTGAACACTGTCTAGGTCTACATATTCTCTATACCAGTTATAGAACACTGTCTAGGTCTCCATATTCTCTATACCAGTTATAGAACACTGTCTAGGTCTACATATTCTCTATACCAGTTATAGAACACTGTCTAGGTCTACATATTCTCTATACCAGTTATAGAACACTGTCTAGGTCTACATATTCTCTATACCAGTTATAGAACACTGTCTAGGTCTACATATTCTCTATACCAGTTATAGAACACTGTCTAGGTCTACATATTCTCTATACCAGTTATAGAACACTGTCTAGGTCTACATATTCTCTATACCAGTTATAGAACACTGTCTAGGTCTATATTTTCTCTAGATATATACCAGTTATAGAACACTGTCTAGGTCTCCATATTCTCTATACCAGTTATAGAACACTGTCTAGGTCTACATATTCTCTATACCAGTTATATAACACTGTCTAGGTCTACATATTCTGAACACTGTCTAGGTCTACATATTCTCTATACCAGTTATAGAACACTGTCTAGGTCTCCATATTCTCTATACCAGTTATTGAACACTGTCTAGGTCTACATATTCTCTATACCAGTTATAGAACACTGTCTAGGTCTACATATTCTCTATACCAGTTATAGAACACTGTCTAGGTCTCCATATTCTCTATACCAGTTATAGAACACTGTCTAGGTCTACATATTCTCTATACCAGTTATAGAACACTGTCTAGGTCTATATTTTCTCTAGATATATACCAGTTATAGAACACTGTCTAGGTCTACATATTCTCTATACCAGTTATAGAACACTGTCTAGGTCTACATATTCTCTATACCAGTTATAGAACACTGTCTAGGTCTACATATTCTCTATACCAGTTATAGAACACTGTCTAGGTCTATATTTTCTCTAGATTTACCAGTTATAGAACACTGTCTAGGTCTACATATTCTCTATACCAGTTATAGAACACTGTCTAGGTCTCCATATTCTCTATACCAGTTATAGAACACTGTCTAGGTCTACATATTCTCTATACCAGTTATAGAACACTGTCTAGGTCTACATATTCTCTATACCAGTTATATAACACTGTCTAGGTCTACATATTCTCGAACACTGTCTAGGTCTACATATTCTCTATACCAGTTATAGAACACTGTCTAGGTCTACATATTCTCTATACCAGTTATAGAACACTGTCTAGGTCTACATATTCTCTATACCAGTTATAGAACACTGTCTAGGTCTACATATTCTCTATACCAGTTATAGAACACTGTCTAGGTCTACATATTCTCTATACCAGTTATAGAACACTGTCTAGGTCTACATATTCTCTATACCAGTTATAGAACACTGTCTAGGTCTACATATTCTCTATACCAGTTATAGAACACTGTCTAGGTCTACATATTCTCTATACCAGTTATAGAACACTGTCTAGGTCTACATATTCTCTATACCAGTTATAGAACACTGTCTAGGTCTACATATTCTCTATACCAGTTATAGAACACTGTCTAGGTCTACATATTCTCTATACCAGTTATATAACACTGTCTAGGTCTACATATTCTCTATACATTATAGAACACTGTCTAGGTCTACATATTCTCTATACCAGTTATAGAACACTGTCTAGGTCTCCATATTCTCTATACCAGTTATAGAACACTGTCTAGGTCTACATATTCTCTATACCAGTTATAGAACACTGTCTAGGTCTACATATTCTCTATACCAGTTATAGAACACTGTCTAGGTCTACATATTCTCTATACCAGTTATAGAACACTGTCTAGGTCTACATATTCTCTATACCAGTTATAGAACACTGTCTAGGTCTACATATTCTTGAACACTGTCTAGGTCTACATATTCTCTATACCAGTTATATAACACTGTCTAGGTCTACATATTCTCTATAATAGAACACTGTCTAGGTCTACATATTCTCTATACCAGTTATAGAACACTGTCTAGGTCTCCATATTCTCTATACCAGTTATTGAACACTGTCTAGGTCTACATATTCTCTATACCAGTTATAGAACACTGTCTAGGTCTACATATTCTCTATACCAGTTATAGAACACTGTCTAGGTCTCCATATTCTCTATACCAGTTATAGAACACTGTCTAGGTCTCCATATTCTCTATACCAGTTATAGAACACTGTCTAGGTCTACATATTCTCTATACCAGTTAAAGAACACTGTCTAGGTCTATTTTTTCTCTAGATATATACCAGTTATAGAACACTGTCTAGGTCTACATATTCTCTATACCAGTTATGGAACACTGTCTAGGTCTACATATTCTCTATACCAGTTATAGAACACTGTCTAGGTCTACATATTCTCTATACCAGTTAAAGAACACTGTCTAGGTCTATATTTTCTCTAATATATACCAGTTATAGAACACTGTCTAGGTCTACATATTCTCTATACCAGTTATAGAACACTGTCTAGGTCTCCATATTCTCTATACCAGTTATATAACACTGTCTAGGTCTACATATTCTCTATACCAGTTATATAACACTGTCTAGGTCTACATATTCTCTATACCAGTTATATAACACTGTCTAGGTCTACATATTCTGAACACTGTCTAGGTCTACATATTCTCTATACCAGTTATAGAACACTGTCTAGGTCTCCATATTCTCTATACCAGTTATTGAACACTGTCTAGGTCTACATATTCTCTATACCAGTTATAGAACACTGTCTAGGTCTACATATTCTCTATACCAGTTATAGAACACTGTCTAGGTCTACATATTCTCTATACCAGTTATTGAACACTGTCTAGGTCTACATATTCTCTATACCAGTTATAGACCACTGTCTTGGTCTCCATATTCTCTATACCAGTTATAGAACACTGTCTAGGTCTACATATTCTCTATACCAGTTAAAGAACACTGTCTAGGTCTATATTTTCTCTAGATACCAGTTATAGAACACTGTCTAGGTCTCCATATTCTCTATACCAGTTATAGAACACTGTCTAGGTCTACATATTCTCTATACCAGTTATATAACACTGTCTAGGTCTACATATTCTGAACACTGTCTAGGTCTACATATTCTCTATACCAGTTATAGAACACTGTCTAGGTCTACATATTCTCTATACCAGTTATTGAACACTGTCTAGGTCTACATATTCTCTATACCAGTTATAGACCACTGTCTTGGTCTCCATATTCTCTATACCAGTTATAGAACACTGTCTAGGTCTCCATATTCTCTATACCAGTTATAGAACACTGTCTAGGTCTACATATTCTCTATACCAGTTATAGAACACTGTCTAGGTCTATATTTTCTCTAGATATATACCAGTTATAGAACACTGTCTAGGTCTACATATTCTCTATACCAGTTATAGAACACTGTCTAGGTCTACATATTCTCTATACCAGTTATAGAACACTGTCTAGGTCTACATATTCTCTATACCAGTTATAGAACACTGTCTAGGTCTACATTTTCTCTAATTATACCAGTTATAGAACACTGTCTAGGTCTACATATTCTCTATACCAGTTATAGAACACTGTCTAGGTCTCCATATTCTCTATACCAGTTATATAACACTGTCTAGGTCTACATATTCTCTATACCAGTTATATAACACTGTCTAGGTCTACATATTCTCTATACCAGTTATATAACACTGTCTAGGTCTACATATTCTGAACACTGTCTAGGTCTACATATTCTCTATACCAGTTATAGAACACTGTCTAGGTCTACATATTCTCTATACCAGTTATAGAACACTGTCTAGACCTACATATTCTCTATACCAGTTATAGAACACTGTCCAGGTCTACATATTCTCTATACCAGTTACAGAACACTGTCTAGGTCTACATATTCTCTATACCAGTTATAGAACACTGTCTAGGTCTACATATTCTCTATACCAGTTATAGAACACTGTCTAGACCTACATATTCTCTATACCAGTTATAGAACACTGTCTAGGTCTACATATTCTCTATACCAGTTATAGAACACTGTCTTGGTCTACATACTCTCGAGACATATACCAGTTATAGAACACTGTCTAGGTCTACATATTCTCTATACCAGTTATAGAACACTGTCTAGGTCTACATATTCTCTATACCAGTTATATAACACTGTCTAGGTCTACATATTCTGAACACTGTCTAGGTCTACATATTCTCTATACCAGTTATAGAACACTGTCTAGGTCTCCATATTCTCTATACCAGTTATTGAACACTGTCTAGGTCTACATATTCTCTATACCAGTTATAGACCACTGTCTTGGTCTCCATATTCTCTATACCAGTTATAGAACACTGTCTAGGTCTCCATATTCTCTATACCAGTTATAGAACACTGTCTAGGTCTACATATTCTCTATACCAGTTAAAGAACACTGTCTAGGTCTATATTTTCTCTAGATATATACCAGTTATAGAACACTGTCTAGGTCTACATATTCTCTATACCAGTTATAGAACACTGTCTAGGTCTACATATTCTCTATACCAGTTATAGAACACTGTCTAGGTCTACATATTCTCTATACCAGTTATAGAACACTGTCTAGGTCTACATATTCTCTATACCAGTTATAGAACACTGTCTAGGTCTCCATATTCTCTATACCAGTTATAGAACACTGTCCAGGTCTACATATTCTCTATACCAGTTATAGAACACTGTCCAGGTCTACATATTCTCTATACCAGTTATAGAACACTGTCTAGGTCTCCATATTCTCTATACCAGTTATAGAACACTGTCTAGGTCTACATATTCTCTATACCAGTTATAGAACACTGTCTAGGTCTACATATTCTCTATACCAGTTATAGAACACTGTCTAGGTCTCCATATTCTCTAAACCAGTTATAGAACACTGTCTTGGTCTACATATTCTCTAGACATATGCCAGTTATAGAACACTGTCTGGGTCTACATATTCTCTATACCAGTTATAGACCACTGTCTAGTATACACTATTTTAGGCTCAGCTGTTGAAACTTTGGCTTCCCTGGATATAGCCACTATTTTGTGATCACTGCATCCAACTGGTACGGACACAGCTTTAGAACAAAGTTCTACTGTTTTAGTAAAAATGTGATCAATACATGTGGATGATCTTGTTCCTGTAGTGTTTGTAAACATCCTGGTATGTTGATTAATAACCTGATCCAGATTACAGGCACTGGTTTTTTATTTTTTATTTTATTTCACCTTTATTTAACCAGGTAAGCTATTTGAGAACAAGTTCTCATTTACAACTGCGACCTGGCCAAGATAAAGCAAAGCAGTGCGACAGAAACAACAACACAGAGTTACATGGAATAAACAAGCGTGCAGTCAACACAATAGAAAAAAAAGAAAGTCTATATACAGTGTGTGCAAATGGTGTGAGGAGGGTATGGCAATAAATAGGCCATAGTAGCAAAGTAATTACAATTTAGCAGATTAACCACGGAGTGATAGATGAGCAGATGATGATGACCAGATGATGGTGTGTAAGTAGTGATACTGGTGTGCAAAAGAGCAGCAAAGTAAATAAAAACAATATGGGGATGAGGTAGGTAGATTGGATGGGCTATTTACAGATGGACTATGTACAGCTGCAGCGATCGGTTAGCTGCTCAGATAGCTGATGTTTAAAGTTAGTGAGGGAAATGTAAGTCTCCAGCTTCAGAGATGTTAGCAATTCGTTCCAGTTACTGGCTGCAGAAAACTGGAAAGAAAGGCGGCCAAAGGTGTTGGCTTTGGGGATGACCAGTGAGATATACCTGCTGGAGCGCGTGCTACGGGTGGGTGTTGTTATCGTGACCAGTGAGCTGAAATACTGTAAGGTGGAGCTTTACCTAGCATAGACTTATAGATGACCTGGAGCCAGTGGGTCTGGCGACGAATATGTAGCAAGGGCCAGCCGACTAGAGCATACAGGTCACAGTGGTGGGTGGTATAAGGCGCTTTGGTAACAAAACGGATGACACTGTGATAGACTGTATCCAATTTGCTGAGTAGAGTATTGGAAGCTATTTTGTAGATGACATCGCCAAAGTCGAGGATCGGTAGGATAGTCAGTTTTACTAGGGTAAGTTTGGCGGCGTGAGTGAAGGAGGCTTTGTTGCGAAATAGAAAGCCGATTCTAGATTTGATTTTGGATTGGAGATGTTTGATATGAGTCTGGAAGGAGAGTTTACAGTCTAGCTAGACACCTAGGTATTTGTAGTTGTCCATGTATTCTAGGTCAGAACTGTCCAGAGTAGTGATGCTAGTCGGGCGGGCGGGTGCGGGCAGCGAAAGGTTGAAAAGCATGCATTTAGTTTTGCTAGCATTTAAGAGCAGTTGGAGGACACGGAAGGAGTGTTGTATGGCATTGAAGCTCGTTTGGAGGTTAGTTAACACAGTGCCCAAAGAAGGGCCAGATGTATACAGAGTGGTGTCGTCTGCGTAGAGGTGAATCAGGGAATCACCCGCAGCAAGAGCGACATCGTTGATATATACAGAGAAAAGAGTCGGCCCGAGAATTGAACCCTATGGTACCCCCATAGAGACTGCCAGAGGTCCGGACAACAGGCCCTCCGATTTTACACAGTGAACTCTATCTGCGAAGTAGTTGGTGAACCAGTAAGAAGGTTACAGTAAGAAGCTTCCTCTTGAGCAGACAGCTTGATGAAAACCAGTCAATATTCAGGTCCCCAAGAAAGTAGACCTCTCTGTTTACATCACATTCACTATCAAGCATTTCACACATATTATTTAGATACTGACTGTTAGCACTTGGTGGCCTATAGCAACACCCCAAAAGAAAAGGCTTTAGATGTGCCAAGTGAACCTGCAACCACAACACTTCAATAACACTTGACATAAGATCTTCTCTAAGCATTACAGGAACATGGCTCTGAATATGGCTCTGAATACAGCAACACCTCCCCCATAAGCATTTCTGTCTCTTCTATCGATGTTATATCCTTGTATTGCTACTGCTGTATCATCACATGAACTATATAAGTGATTCTCAGAAATGGCTAATATATGAATGTTATCTGATGTTAGCAAGTTATTGATTTCATGAACCTTATTTCTAAGGCTACATATAATAATATGGGCTATTTTCAGCCCTTTCCTGGGTAGCTTATCAGAGATAGACATAATACTGAAAAGAGCAAACAAAGCGAGAGAAAAAAATAGACATTCAGCAGTCCATTAATCAATTGGTGTGTGTGTGCTTCGGGGTTGAAGCTATGAAACCATAGGCTTGGCTCGCTCATCCCTTCCAGGCTTCTGGGAGGGAGGATGGACAATGAGCCTGTCATAGCAGATGTAAGCAATGTCCCCACGCACTCTAGCAGCTTTCATGGCTGGGATCAGATCTTTCCTCTTCTGGCGCATAGCTTCAGGATAGTCCTCGTTGAGGAAGATATACGTTCCTCTCAAGATCTTGGCTCTTTCCAGAACAGCTACCTTGTCCTTGAACCTCAGGAACTTGACCACTATCGGCCCGGGCCTATCACCTGGGCCGGTGGTGGGTTTTCAAGTCCTGTGGGCACGCTCCACATCAATCTTCCTGTCGTCCATACGGTGCATTCAGCAAGTATTCAGACACCTTGACTTTTCCCACATTTTGTTAAGTTACAGCCTTATTCTAAAATGGAGTTGATAGTTTTTTTGACTCATCAATCCACACACAATACCCCATAATGACATCACAATACCCCATAATGACATCACAATATCCCATAATGACATCACAATACCCCATAATGACAAAGCAAAAACAGGAACATTTATAAAAAATACAAAAACTCAAATAACACATTTACATAAGTATTCAGACCCCTTACTCAGTACTTTGTTGAAACACCTTTGGCAGCGATTACATCCTTGAGTCTTATTGGGCATGACTCTACAAGCTTGGCACAACTGTATTTGGGGAGTTTGTCCCAATATTCTCTGCAGATTCTCTCAAACTCTGTCAGGTTGGATGGGGAGCGTTGTGGCACAGCTATTTCCGGTCTCTCCAGAGATGTTCAATCGGGTTCAATTCCGGTCTCTGGCTGGGCCACTCATGGACATTCAGAGACTTGTGCCGAAGCCACACCTGCATTGTCTTGGCTGAGTGTTTAGGGTCGTTGTCCTGTTGGAAGGTGAACCTTCACCCCAGTCTGAGGTCCTGAGCACTCTGGAGCAGTACTGGAGGAAACATAGCACCATCCCTATGATGAAGCATGGTGATGGCAGCATCATGCTGTGGGGATGTTTTTCAGTGGCAGAGACTGGGAGACTAGTCAGGATCGAGGGAAAGGTGAATAGAGCAAAGTACAGAGAGATCCTTGATGAAAACCTGCTCCAGAGTGCTCAGGTTCTCAGACTGCTCATGATGCATTTGTAAGTTATTTTCTTGGAGAATCAATGGATATAACATTCATTTATACAGTGAGGGAGAAAAGTATTTGATCCCCTGCTGATTTTGTACGTTTGCCACTGACAAAGAAATGATCAGTCTATAATTTTAATGGTAGGTTTATTTGAACAGTGAGAGACAGAATAACAACAACAAAATCCAGAGAAACGCATGTCAAAAATGTTATAAAATGATTTTCATTTTAATGAGGGAAATAAGTATTTGACCCCTCTGCAAAACATGACTTAGTACTTGGTGGCAAAACCCTTGTTGGCAATCACAGAGGTCAGACGTTTCTTGTAGTTGGCCACCAGGTTTGCACACATCTCAGGAGGGATTTTGTCCCACTCCTCTTTGCAGATCTTCTCCAAGTCGTTAAGGTTTCGAGGCTGACGTTTGGCAACTCAAACCTTCAGCTCCCTCCACAGATTTTCTATGGGATTAAGGTCTGGAGACTGGCTAGGCCACTCCAGGACCTTAATGTGCTTCTTCTTGAGCCACTCCTTTGTTGCCTTGGCCATGTGTTTTGGGTCATTGTCATGCTGGAATACCCATCCACGACCCATTTTCAATGCCCTGGCTGAGGGAAGGAGGTCCTCACCCAAGATTTGATGGTACATGGCCCCGCCCATCGTCCCTTTGATGCAGTGAAGTTGTCCTGTCCCCTTAGCAGAAAAACACTCCCAAAGCATAATGTTTCCACCTCCATGTTTGACCGTGGGGATGGTGTTCTTGGGGTCATAGGCAGCATTCCTCCTCCTCCAAACACAGCGAGTTGAGTTGATGCCAAAGAGCTCCATTTTGGTCTCATCTGACCACAACACTTTCACCCAGTTGTCCTCTGAATCATTCAGATGTTCACTCCCTTTAAGAGTGTGCTCCTAATCTCAGCTCGTTACCTGTATAAAAGATACCTGGGAGCCAGAAATCTTTCTGATTGAGAGGGGGTCAAATACTTATTTCCCTCATTAAATTGCAAATCATTTTATAACATTTTTGACATGCGTTTTTCTGGATTTTTTTGTTGTTATTCTGTCTCTCACTGTTCAAATAAACCTACCATTAAAATTATAAAATGATCATTTCTTTGTCAGTGGGCAAACGTACAAAATCAGCAGGGGATCAAATACTTTTTTCCCTCACTGTAAGTCCAAAAATGTATGTAGCAGCTAAGGATTTTAACTTTAAAGTGAAAGTGTATTAATTAAGTAATCAGATGAATCCCAGAAACCATGATGTAACTACATGTCCACAAGGTAGAGTCAGAGCAGAGATAGTGAAATGTTTTCTGTTGGCCAGTGTCTAGTTCCCCTAATGTGACCTTTGATGTTCCTGTTGCCCAGTGTCTTGTTCCCCCAATGTGACCTTTGATCTTCCTGTTGCCCAGTGTCGAGATCCCCCAATGTGACCTTTGATGTTCCTGTTGCCCAGTGTCTTGTTCCCCCAATGTGACCTTTGATCTTCCTGTTGCCCAGTGTCGAGATCCCCCAATGTGACCTTTGATCTTTAAAGTCAGCAGGAAGTACATGATAGACTGCATTCCAAATGGTTCCACATTCTCTATGCAGTGCACTACTTTAGACCAGAGACCACGGGGTTCTGGACAGAATAGAGTGCCATTTAGGACACATACAGAGTGTGTAAACTAGCATATCACCCTACTCTACCTAGCAACATGATGACAACTACTGATCTGTCAATCAGATGAGCAAAGAGAGGGAGGTTTCTACAACCCCTGAACAGCCAATCAGACGAGGAAAGAGAGGGAGGCTTTGACATATTTGGCAGATCTTAAAATCACAGCTAACAAATGTATGATGCTTAATATAGGTTTATTGAAGATTACAGTTAAACAGGTGAGCCATACAACGTTTCCACCATGAATTCACATCGTCATCGTTTATCAATCACATCATTAATACTGATGTACATTCAGAAGATATGGATGATACATTCAGAAGATATGGATGGTACATTCAGAAGATATGGATGGTACAATGGATGAATATATTGTGGATTACAGATCTGCATCCGTTGGTAATAATGACAGGTGATGTCAGGTGACGTGTGAGTTCCATAGTGGTCCATTCAATATGGAGACAGGAGAGGATCCTCAATACCTTATGGCAACACACACAAACACACACACATATATATATATATATATATATATATATATATATATATATATATATATATATATATATATATATATATATATATTACTGTGACTTTTTATAATACTATAATACTAATTTGTACAAACACTTGTTTCTAATTGGTTGTTGTATCAGTAGAGGCAGGATTAAAGAACCCAGGTGGTGGATGAAGTTCAGATGTCCAGGATGTGATGTCATAAAGTCAGGAGGGAAGGTAAATACAAGACTTTACTTTCAGATGTCCAGGATGTCATCTATTTACCCTCCCTCTTGACTTTATGACATGACTTTACTTTCAGATATCCAGGTCACACAGACATCTCACCTCTCAAAGAAAGAGTAGGACTTACAGGTGCTTATTCACAATGGTGATGGTGCCACCATCTAAGATTCATGATACGTCAGAGACGCCAGATCAGCCGCTGGTTGAGACGTCTGAGATTCCAGTAAATCCTGCGAAATCTGTAACGTCATCCCCAAAACAGATTTTGCAACTTCTCTGATTTGGGTGTCCCCTGCATCTCCTGCAGTAATCCTACTGCAGCTGCCTCTATACATATGAGATATTAATATTAATATCAGCTGTCATACTGTACATAGTATAAGAGACGACATTATCTGGGAGTGTGTCAGGACACGTACGCACTAATTCCAGCTAGGTGTTGACTGCTCAGCAAACTACATTATAATCATTACTGCTAGTAGTAAAGTTAGTATCAATGTACTATGTTGTAGAGAGATTAACTTACCGTCATTTTGAGCCTCTAGTTCTTCTTGAGGCAAAGAGTCTTTTCAGAGAAAGTTAAACAAAAGTTATTAAAAATGAAACATAAGTGTCTATTATCATTATTATTTATAGTGATATATTATTGATTCATTATTTTACTGATGGACGGACGGATAGATAGATGGAAATCCAAGAGAAACATACACTCTTACCCTGCTTGTCAGCAATAGGATCAATCTCGGCAGAATCCAGTTCTCTGGGCCCACTGACAACCACATCTGTCAGAGAGGACATAGAATACAATTTATTGAACTGTATTAAAAGGATGCATGTGTTCCCATTCAAAATCTTATTTTTCTTAAGCCTAAAACTAACCCTAACCTTACCCTGACTTTAACTCTAACCTTAATCTTAACCCCAACTCTAACCTTAACCTCAAACCCTAAACTTAACCCTTAAACCTAAAATAGCATTTAAACAAATACAGGACATGAAAAAAATCCTGACGTTTCAAAGATTTTTGTGTTCTCCTACCTTGTCAGGACATTCTAGTGACTTGTCGGGACATTCTAGTGACTTGTCGTGACATTCTAGTGGCTTGTCGGGACATTCTAGTGACTTGTCGGGACATTCTAGTGGCTTGTCGGGACATTCTAGTGGCTTGTCGGGACCTTCTAATGGCTTGTCGTGACATTCTAGTGGCTTGTCGGGACATTCTAGTGGCTTGTCGGGACATTCTAGTGGCTTGTCGGGACATTCTAGTGACTTGTCGGGACATTCTAGTGGCTTGTCGGGACATTCTAGTGGCTTGTCGGGACATTCTAGTGGCTTGTCGGGACATTCTAGTGACTTGTCGGGACATTCGAGTGGCTTGTCGGGACATTCTAGTGGCTTGTCAGGACATTCTAGTGGCTTGTCAGGACATTCTAGTGGCTTGTCAGAACATTCTAGTGGCTTGTCAGAACATTCTAGTGACTTGTCAGGACATTCTAGTGACTTGTCAGGACATTCTAGTGACTTGTCAGGAGATTCTAGAGACTTGTCAGGAGATTCTAGAGACTTGTCAGGAGATTCTAGTGACTTGTCAGGAGATTCTAGTGACTTGTCAGGACATTCTAGCGACTTGTCAGGACATTCTAGTGACTTGTCAGGACATTCTAGTGACTTGTCAGGAGATTCTAGAGACTTGTCAGGACATTCTAGTGACTTGTCAGGACATTCTAGTGACTTGTCAGGACATTCTAGAGACTTGTCAGGAGATTCTAGTGACTTGTCAGGAAATTCTAGTGACTTGTCAGGACATTCTAGTGACTTGTCAGGAGATTCTAGAGACTTGTCAGGAGATTCTAGAGACTTGTCAGGACATTCTAGTGACTTGTCAGGACATTCTAGTGACTTGTCAGGAGATTCTAGAGACTTGTCAGGAGATTCTAGAGACTTGTCAGGAGATTCTAGTGACTTGTCAGGAGATTCTAGAGACTTGTCAGGAGATTCTAGTGACTTGTCAGGAGATTCTAGAGACTTGTCAGGACATTCTAGTGACTTGTCAGGAGATTCTAGAGTTTTCAGGACATTCTAGTGACTTGTCAGGACATTCTAGTGACTTGTCAGGACATTCTAGTGACTTGTCAGGAGATTCTAGAGACTTGTCAGGAGATTCTAGTGACTTGTCAGGACATTCTAGAGACTTGTCAGGACATTCGAGTGACTTGTCAGGAGATTCTAGAGACTTGTCAGGACATTCGAGTGACTTGTCAGGAGATTCTAGTGACTTGTCAGGACATTCTAGAGACTTGTCAGGACATTCTAGTGACTTGTCAGGACATTCTAGTGACTTGTCAGGACATTCTAGTGACTTGTCAGGACATTCTAGTGACTTGTCAGGAGATTCTAGAGACTTGTCAGGACATTCTAGTGGCTTGTCAGGACATTCCAGAGACTTGTCAGGAGATTCTAGAGACTTGTCAGGTCATTCTAGTGACTTGTCAGGAGATTCTAGAGACTTGTCAGGACATTCTAGAGACTTGTCAGGACATTCTAGTGGCTTGTCAGGACATTCTAGAGACTTGTCAGGAGATTCTAGAGACTTGTCAGGACATTCTAGTGACTTGTCAGGAGATTCTAGAGACTTGTCGGGACATTCTAGAGACTTGTCGGGACATTCTAGTGGCTTGTCGGGACATTCTAGTGGCTTGTCGGGACATTCTAGTGACTTGTCGGGACATTCGAGTGGCTTGTCGGGACATTCTAGTGGCTTGTCAGGACATTCTAGTGGCTTGTCAGGACATTCTAGTGGCTTGTCTGAACATTCTAGTGGCTTGTCAGAACATTCTAGTGACTTGTCAGGACATTCTAGTGACTTGTCAGGACATTCTAGTGACTTGTCAGGAGATTCTAGAGACTTGTCAGGAGATTCTAGAGACTTGTCAGGAGATTCTAGTGACTTGTCAGGAGATTCTAGTGACTTGTCAGGACATTCTAGCGACTTGTCAGGACATTCTAGTGACTTGTCAGGACATTCTAGTGACTTGTCAGGAGATTCTAGAGACTTGTCAGGACATTCTAGTGACTTGTCAGGACATTCTAGTGACTTGTCAGGACATTCTAGAGACTTGTCAGGAGATTCTAGTGACTTGTCAGGACATTCTAGTGACTTGTCAGGACATTCTAGTGACTTGTCAGGACATTCTAGTGACTTGTCAGGAGATTCTAGAGACTTGTCAGGAGATTCTAGTGGCTTGTCAGGACATTCTAGTGGCTTGTCAGGACATTCTAGTGGCTTGTCAGAACATTCTAGTGGCTTGTCAGAACATTCTAGTGACTTGTCAGGACATTCTAGTGACTTGTCAGGACATTCTAGTGACTTGTCAGGACATTCTAGAGACTTGTCAGGAGATTCTAGAGACTTGTCAGGAGATTCTAGTGACTTGTCAGGAGATTCTAGTGACTTGTCAGGACATTCTAGCGACTTGTCAGGACATTCTAGTGACTTGTCAGGACATTCTAGTGACTTGTCAGGAGATTCTAGAGACTTGTCAGGACATTCTAGTGACTTGTCAGGACATTCTAGTGACTTGTCAGGACATTCTAGAGACTTGTCAGGAGATTCTAGTGACTTGTCAGGACATTCTAGTGACTTGTCAGGACATTCTAGTGACTTGTCAGGAGATTCTAGTGACTTGTCAGGAGATTCTAGAGACTTGTCAGGAGATTCTAGTGACTTGTCAGGAGATTCTAGAGACTTGTCAGGAGATTCTAGAGACTTGTCAGGACATTCTAGTGACTTGTCAGGACATTCTAGAGACTTGTCAGGACATTCTAGTGACTTGTCAGGAGATTCTAGAGATTTGTCAGGACATTCTAGTGACTTGTCAGGACATTCTAGTGACTTGTTAGGACATTCTAGTGACTTGTCAGGACATTCTAGTGACTTGTCAGGAGATTCTAGTGACTTGTCAGGACATTCTAGAGACTTGTCAGGACATTCGAGTGACTTGTCAGGAGATTCTAGAGACTTGTCAGGACATTCGAGTGACTTGTCAGGAGATTCTAGAGACTTGTCAGGACATTCTAGAGACTTGTCAGGACATTCTAGTGACTTGTCAGGACATTCTAGTGACTTGTCAGGACATTCTAGTGACTTGTCAGGATATTCTAGTGACTTGTCAGGAGATTCTAGTGACTTGTCAGGACATTCTAGTGACTTGTCAGGACATTCTAGTGACTTGTCAGGAGATTCTAGAGACTTGTCAGGAGATTCTAGAGACTTGTCAGGAGATTCTAGTGACTTGTCAGGAGATTCTAGTGACTTGTCAGGACATTCTAGCGACTTGTCAGGACATTCTAGTGACTTGTCAGGACATTCTAGTGACTTGTCAGGAGATTCTAGAGACTTGTCAGGACATTCTAGTGACTTGTCAGGACATTCTAGTGACTTGTCAGGACATTCTAGAGACTTGTCAGGAGATTCTAGTGACTTGTCAGGACATTCTAGTGACTTGTCAGGACATTCTAGTGACTTGTCAGGAGATTCTAGAGACTTGTCAGGAGATTCTAGAGACTTGTCAGGACATTCTAGTGACTTGTCAGGACATTCTAGTGACTTGTCAGGAGATTCTAGAGACTTGTCAGGAGATTCTAGTGACTTGTCAGGAGATTCTAGAGACTTGTCAGGAGATTCTAGAGACTTGTCAGGACATTCTAGTGACTTGTCAGGACATTCTAGAGACTTGTCAGGACATTCTAGTGACTTGTCAGGAGATTCTAGAGATTTGTCAGGACATTCTAGTGACTTGTCAGGACATTCTAGTGACTTGTTAGGACATTCTAGTGACTTGTCAGGACATTCTAGTGACTTGTCAGGAGATTCTAGTGACTTGTCAGGACATTCTAGAGACTTGTCAGGACATTCGAGTGACTTGTCAGGAGATTCTAGAGACTTGTCAGGACATTCGAGTGACTTGTCAGGAGATTCTAGAGACTTGTCAGGACATTCTAGAGACTTGTCAGGACATTCTAGTGACTTGTCAGGACATTCTAGTGACTTGTCAGGACATTCTAGTGACTTGTCAGGATATTCTAGTGACTTGTCAGGAGATTCTAGAGACTTGTCAGGACATTCTAGTGGCTTGTCAGGACATTCTAGAGACTTGTCAGGAGATTCTAGAGACTTGTCAGGTCATTCTAGTGACTTGTCAGGAGATTCTAGAGACTTGTCAGGACATTCTAGAGACTTGTCAGGACATTCTAGTGGCTTGTCAGGACATTCTAGAGACTTGTCAGGAGATTCTAGAGACTTGTCAGGACATTCTAGTGACTTGTCAGGAGATTCTAGAGACTTGTCGGGACATTCTAGAGACTTGTCGGGACATTCTAGTGGCTTGTCGGGACATTCTAGTGGCTTGTCGGGACATTCTAGTGACTTGTCGGGACATTCGAGTGGCTTGTCGGGACATTCTAGTGGCTTGTCAGGACATTCTAGTGACTTGTCAGGACATTCTAGTGACTTGTTAGGACATTCTAGTGACTTGTCAGGACATTCTAGTGACTTGTCAGGAGATTCTAGTGACTTGTCAGGACATTCTAGAGACTTGTCAGGACATTCGAGTGACTTGTCAGGAGATTCTAGAGACTTGTCAGGACATTCGAGTGACTTGTCAGGAGATTCTAGAGACTTGTCAGGACATTCTAGAGACTTGTCAGGACATTCTAGTGACTTGTCAGGACATTCTAGTGACTTGTCAGGACATTCTAGTGACTTGTCAGGATATTCTAGTGACTTGTCAGGAGATTCTAGTGACTTGTCAGGACATTCTAGTGACTTGTCAGGACATTCTAGTGACTTGTCAGGAGATTCTAGAGACTTGTCAGGAGATTCTAGAGACTTGTCAGGAGATTCTAGTGACTTGTCAGGAGATTCTAGTGACTTGTCAGGACATTCTAGCGACTTGTCAGGACATTCTAGTGACTTGTCAGGACATTCTAGTGACTTGTCAGGAGATTCTAGAGACTTGTCAGGACATTCTAGTGACTTGTCAGGACATTCTAGTGACTTGTCAGGACATTCTAGAGACTTGTCAGGAGATTCTAGTGACTTGTCAGGACATTCTAGTGACTTGTCAGGACATTCTAGTGACTTGTCAGGAGATTCTAGAGACTTGTCAGGAGATTCTAGAGACTTGTCAGGACATTCTAGTGACTTGTCAGGACATTCTAGTGACTTGTCAGGAGATTCTAGAGACTTGTCAGGAGATTCTAGTGACTTGTCAGGAGATTCTAGAGACTTGTCAGGAGATTCTAGAGACTTGTCAGGACATTCTAGTGACTTGTCAGGACATTCTAGAGACTTGTCAGGACATTCTAGTGACTTGTCAGGAGATTCTAGAGATTTGTCAGGACATTCTAGTGACTTGTCAGGACATTCTAGTGACTTGTTAGGACATTCTAGTGACTTGTCAGGACATTCTAGTGACTTGTCAGGAGATTCTAGTGACTTGTCAGGACATTCTAGAGACTTGTCAGGACATTCGAGTGACTTGTCAGGAGATTCTAGAGACTTGTCAGGACATTCGAGTGACTTGTCAGGAGATTCTAGAGACTTGTCAGGACATTCTAGAGACTTGTCAGGACATTCTAGTGACTTGTCAGGACATTCTAGTGACTTGTCAGGACATTCTAGTGACTTGTCAGGATATTCTAGTGACTTGTCAGGAGATTCTAGAGACTTGTCAGGACATTCTAGTGGCTTGTCAGGACATTCTAGAGACTTGTCAGGAGATTCTAGAGACTTGTCAGGTCATTCTAGTGACTTGTCAGGAGATTCTAGAGACTTGTCAGGACATTCTAGAGACTTGTCAGGACATTCTAGTGGCTTGTCAGGACATTCTAGAGACTTGTCAGGAGATTCTAGAGACTTGTCAGGACATTCTAGTGACTTGTCAGGAGATTCTAGAGACTTGTCGGGACATTCTAGAGACTTGTCGGGACATTCTAGTGGCTTGTCGGGACATTCTAGTGGCTTGTCGGGACATTCCTAGTGACTTGTCGGGACATTCGAGTGGCTTGTCGGGACATTCTAGTGGCTTGTCAGGACATTCTAGTGGCTTGTCAGGACATTCTAGTGGCTTGTCAGAACATTCTAGTGGCTTGTCAGAACATTCTAGTGACTTGTCAGGACATTCTAGTGACTTGTCAGGACATTCTAGTGACTTGTCAGGAGATTCTAGAGACTTGTCAGGAGATTCTAGAGACTTGTCAGGAGATTCTAGTGACTTGTCAGGAGATTCTAGTGACTTGTCAGGACATTCTAGCGACTTGTCAGGACATTCTAGTGACTTGTCAGGACATTCTAGTGACTTGTCAGGAGATTCTAGAGACTTGTCAGGACATTCTAGTGACTTGTCAGGACATTCTAGTGACTTGTCAGGACATTCTAGAGACTTGTCAGGAGATTCTAGTGACTTGTCAGGACATTCTAGTGACTTGTCAGGACATTCTAGTGACTTGTCAGGACATTCTAGTGACTTGTCAGGAGATTCTAGAGACTTGTCAGGAGATTCTAGTGGCTTGTCAGGACATTCTAGTGGCTTGTCAGGACATTCTAGTGGCTTGTCAGAACATTCTAGTGGCTTGTCAGAACATTCTAGTGACTTGTCAGGACATTCTAGTGACTTGTCAGGACATTCTAGTGACTTGTCAGGAGATTCTAGAGACTTGTCAGGAGATTCTAGAGACTTGTCAGGAGATTCTAGTGACTTGTCAGGAGATTCTAGTGACTTGTCAGGACATTCTAGCGACTTGTCAGGACATTCTAGTGACTTGTCAGGACATTCTAGTGACTTGTCAGGAGATTCTAGAGACTTGTCAGGACATTCTAGTGACTTGTCAGGACATTCTAGTGACTTGTCAGGACATTCTAGAGACTTGTCAGGAGATTCTAGTGACTTGTCAGGACATTCTAGTGACTTGTCAGGACATTCTAGTGACTTGTCAGGAGATTCTAGAGACTTGTCAGGAGATTCTAGAGACTTGTCAGGACATTCTAGTGACTTGTCAGGACATTCTAGTGACTTGTCAGGAGATTCTAGAGACTTGTCAGGAGATTCTAGTGACTTGTCAGGAGATTCTAGAGACTTGTCAGGAGATTCTAGAGACTTGTCAGGACATTCTAGTGACTTGTCAGGACATTCTAGAGACTTGTCAGGACATTCTAGTGACTTGTCAGGAGATTCTAGAGATTTGTCAGGACATTCTAGTGACTTGTCAGGACATTCTAGTGACTTGTTAGGACATTCTAGTGACTTGTCAGGACATTCTAGTGACTTGTCAGGAGATTCTAGTGACTTGTCAGGACATTCTAGAGACTTGTCAGGACATTCGAGTGACTTGTCAGGAGATTCTAGAGACTTGTCAGGACATTCGAGTGACTTGTCAGGAGATTCTAGAGACTTGTCAGGACATTCTAGAGACTTGTCAGGACATTCTAGTGACTTGTCAGGACATTCTAGTGACTTGTCAGGACATTCTAGTGACTTGTCAGGATATTCTAGTGACTTGTCAGGAGATTCTAGAGACTTGTCAGGACATTCTAGTGGCTTGTCAGGACATTCTAGAGACTTGTCAGGAGATTCTAGAGACTTGTCAGGTCATTCTAGTGACTTGTCAGGAGATTCTAGAGACTTGTCAGGACATTCTAGAGACTTGTCAGGACATTCTAGTGGCTTGTCAGGACATTCTAGAGACTTGTCAGGAGATTCTAGAGACTTGTCAGGACATTCTAGTGACTTGTCAGGAGATTCTAGAGACTTGTCGGGACATTCTAGAGACTTGTCGGGACATTCTAGTGGCTTGTCGGGACATTCTAGTGGCTTGTCGGGACATTCTAGTGACTTGTCGGGACATTCGAGTGGCTTGTCGGGACATTCTAGTGGCTTGTCAGGACATTCTAGTGGCTTGTCAGGACATTCTAGTGGCTTGTCAGAACATTCTAGTGGCTTGTCAGGACATTCTAGTGACTTGTCAGGAGATTCTAGAGACTTGTCAGGAGATTCTAGAGACTTGTCAGGAGATTCTAGTGACTTGTCAGGAGATTCTAGTGACTTGTCAGGACATTCTAGCGACTTGTCAGGACATTCTAGTGACTTGTCAGGACATTCTAGTGACTTGTCAGGAGATTCTAGAGACTTGTCAGGACATTCTAGTGACTTGTCAGGACATTCTAGTGACTTGTCAGGACATTCTAGAGACTTGTCAGGAGATTCTAGTGACTTGTCAGGACATTCTAGTGACTTGTCAGGACATTCTAGTGACTTGTCAGGACATTCTAGTGACTTGTCAGGAGATTCTAGAGACTTGTCAGGAGATTCTAGAGACTTGTCAGGACATTCTAGTGACTTGTCAGGACATTCTAGTGACTTGTCAGGAGATTCTAGAGACTTGTCAGGAGATTCTAGTGACTTGTCAGGAGATTCTAGAGACTTGTCAGGAGATTCTAGAGACTTGTCAGGACATTCTAGTGACTTGTTAGGACATTCTAGTGACTTGTCAGGACATTCTAGTGACTTGTCAGGAGATTCTAGTGACTTGTCAGGACATTCTAGAGACTTGTCAGGACATTCGAGTGACTTGTCAGGAGATTCTAGAGACTTGTCAGGACATTCGAGTGACTTGTCAGGAGATTCTAGAGACTTGTCAGGACATTCTAGAGACTTGTCAGGACATTCTAGTGACTTGTCAGGAGATTCTAGTGACTTGTCAGGACATTCTAGTGACTTGTCAGGATATTCTAGTGACTTGTCAGGAGATTCTAGAGACTTGTCAGGACATTCTAGTGGCTTGTCAGGACATTCTAGAGACTTGTCAGGAGATTCTAGAGACTTGTCAGGTCATTCTAGTGACTTGTCAGGAGATTCTAGAGACTTGTCAGGACATTCTAGAGACTTGTCAGGACATTCTAGTGGCTTGTCAGGACATTCTAGAGACTTGTCAGGAGATTCTAGAGACTTGTCAGGACATTCTAGTGACTTGTCAGGAGATTCTAGAGACTTGTCAGGACATTCTTGAGACTTGTCAGGAGATTCTAGAGACTTGTCAGGTCATTCTAGTGACTTGTCAGGAGATTCTAGAGACTTGTCAGGACATTCTAGAGACTTGTCAGGACATTCTAGTGGCTTGTCAGGACATTCTAGAGACTTGTCAGGAGATTCTAGAGACTTGTCAGGACATTCTAGTGACTTGTCAGGAGATTCTAGAGACTTGTCAGGACATTCTAGAGACTTGTCAGGACATTCTAGTGACTTGTCAGGATATTCTAGTGACTTGTCAGGAGATTCTAGTGGCTTGTCAGGACAATCTAGAGACTTGTCAGGAGATTCTAGAGACTTGTCAGGACATTCTAGTGACTTGTCAGGAGATTCTAGAGACTTGTCAGGACATTCTAGTGACTTGTCAGGAGATTCTAGAGACTTGTCAGGAGATTCTAGAGACTTGTCAGGAGATTCTAGAGACTTGTCAGGAGATTCTAGTGACTTGTCAGGAGATTCTAGAGACTTGTCAGGAGATTCTAGAGACTTGTCAGGAGATTCTAGTGACTTGTCAGGAGATTCTAGAGACTTGTCAGGAGATTCTAGAGACTTGTCAGGAGATTCTAGAGACTTGTCAGGAGATTCTAGAGACTTGTCAGGAGATTCTAGAGATTTGTCAGGAGATTGTGGTCCTGATAAGGTAGGAAAAAATGTAAAATGTACACACACACACACACACAAACACACACACAAACACACACACGCACTAGACATACCTTCCTTAGCGTTAACCTGGTTGAGCTGGTTTGCCAACAGGAAACCCAGCAGAGTGACCAGCACTAACAGACCCTGGCGCCTCATCCTTTCCTACACAAGAAACACCCCCATCCAGGTTGGACAATAAGTCAATCAATTAACCAACCAATCAACCAATCAACCAACCAATCAACCAATCAATCAAATTCAATTCTAAATCCTTTTTTTTTACATCAGCAGTTGTCACAAAGTCATTTTACAGTAACCCAGCCGTTCCAGACTCCAAAGAACAAGCAAAGCAGAAGCAGACACACATTGTCTAGAAAACCCTTCCTCCTAGGACAACAATAATAATAAAGTTCAACTAACCTGGAGATTCTGGAGTTGGTAGAAGCAGTCTGCGATGATGTCCAGAGACTGAGTTGCCTCTCTGCTGTTACGTCTTTTATCCTACCTGTCCAGGTAATTTCCACACCTCTTAGAAAAAAAATATCTGGATACAACTAAAAAGGGTTTTATTGCATTCTTAATATATGAGACCCCTAAAAGATCTATATAGAACCATTTTAGCTAAACAACAACTGTAACAATGTCTTTTAAAGACAATAAGTGCTTATTGGGCAAATGTATTTATGTTTTCAATAAACATTTTCAGATGAAATATAGCTTAATTGTTTAATTGCCTGTTACGTGAACAGTGTTTCAGAGAGTTGGGTACTGTCTGTGGAAGTAAATATACACAATTCCACTGACAATGGATGAATAAAGATCTGTTTGAGGGGACGTTTCATGAGACAGACACAACACCCTTGACCTTGATGGTGAAGAACAAAAGATGGCAATAGCTGGGACATATAGTATCACCAAAACACAGCCTGCAATTAACCTATACACTGGACACCGGATGGGAAGAGATATCCAGGCCATCCAAAAGAGATGTGGAGAAGAACGACCTGGTGTAACTGTTATATCAGACCTGCAGCGTGATCTGGTCCAGACAACCTGGTGTAACTGTTATATCAGACCTGCAGCGTGATCTGGTCCAGACAACCTGGTGTAACTGTTATATCAGACCTGCAGTGTGATCTGGTCCAGACAACCTGGTGTAACTGTTATATCAGACCTGCAGCGTGATCTGGTCCAGACAACCTGGTGTAACTGTTGTATCAGACCTGCAGTGTGTTCTGGTCCAGACAACCTGGTGTAACTGTTATATCAGACCTGCAGTGTGATCTGGTCCAGACAACCTGGTGTAACTGTTATATCAGACCTGCAGTGTGATCTGGTCCAGACAACCTGGTGTAACTGTTATATCAGACCTGCAGCGTGATCTGGTCCAGACAACCTGGTGTAACTGTTATATCAGGCCTGCAGTGTGTTCTGGTCCAGACAACCTGGTGTAACTGTTATATCAGGCCTGCAGTGTGTTCTGGTCCAGACAACCTGGTGTAACTGTTATATCAGACCTGCAGCGTGATCTGGTCCAGACAACCTGGTGTAACTGTTATATCAGACCTGCAGCGTGTTCTGGTCCAGACAACCTGGTGTAACTGTTATATCAGACCTGCAGCGTGTTCTGGTCCAGACGACCTGGTGTAACTGTTATATCAGACCTGCAGCGTGTTCTGGTCCAGACGACCTGGTGTAACTGTTGTATCAGACCTGCAGTGTGTTCTGGTCCAGACGACCTGGTGTAACTGTTATATCAGACCTGCAGTGTGTTCTGGTCCAGACAACCTGGTGTAACTGTTATAACAGACCTGCAGCGTGTTCTGGTCCAGACGACCTGGTGTAACTGTTATATCAGACCTGCAGTGTGTTCTGGTCCAGACAACCTGGTGTAACTGTTATAACAGACCTGCAGCGTGATCTGGTCCAGACAACCTGGTGTAACTGTTGTATCAGACCTGCAGCGTGTTCTGGTCCAGACAACCTGGTGTAACTGTTATATCAGACCTGCAGCGTGTTCTGGTCCAGACAACCTGGTGTAACTGTTATATCAGACCTGCAGCGTGTTCTGGTCCAGACAACCTGGTGTAACTGTTATATCAGACCTGCAGCGTGTTCTGGTCCAGACAACCTGGTGTAACTGTTATATCAGACCTGCAGCGTGTTCTGGTCCAGACAACCTGGTGTAACTGTTATATCAGACCTGCAGCGTGTTCTGGTCCAGACAACCTGGTGTAACTGTTATATCAGACCTGCAGCGTGTTCTGGTCCAGACAACCTGGTGTAACTGTTATATCAGACCTGCAGCGTGTTCTGGTCCAGACAACCTGGTGTAACTGTTATATCAGACCTGCAGCGTGATCTGGTCCAGACAACCTGGTGTAACTGTTATATCAGACCTGCAGCGTGATCTGGTCCAGACAACCTGGTGTAACTGTTATATCAGACCTGCAGCGTGTTCTGGCCCAGACAACCTGGTGTAACTGTTATATCAGACCTGCAGTGTGTTCTGGTCCAGACAACCTGGTGTAACTGTTATAACAGACCTGTAGTGTGATCTGGTCCAGACAACCTGGTGTAACTGTTGTATCAGACCTGCAGCGTGTTCTGGTCCAGACAACCTGGTGTAACTGTTATATCAGACCTGCAGCGTGTTCTGGTCCAGACAACCTGGTGTAACTGTTATATCAGACCTGCAGCGTGTTCTGGTCCAGACAACCTGGTGTAACTGTTATATCAGACCTGCAGCGTGTTCTGGTCCAGACAACCTGGTGTAACTGTTATATCAGACCTGCAGCGTGTTCTGGTCCAGACAACCTGGTGTAACTGTTATATCAGACCTGCAGCGTGTTCTGGTCCAGACAACCTGGTGTAACTGTTATATCAGACCTGCAGCGTGTTCTGGTCCAGACAACCTGGTGTAACTGTTATATCAGACCTGCAGCGTGTTCTGGTCCAGACAACCTGGTGTAACTGTTATATCAGACCTGCAGCGTGATCTGGTCCAGACAACCTGGTGTAACTGTTATATCAGACCTGCAGCGTGTTCTGGCCCAGACAACCTGGTGTAACTGTTATATCAGACCTGCAGTGTGTTCTGGTCCAGACAACCTGGTGTAACTGTTATAACAGACCTGTAGTGTGATCTGGTCCAGACAACCTGGTGTAACTGTTGTATCAGACCTGCAGCGTGTTCTGGTCCAGACAACCTGGTGTAACTGTTATATCAGACCTGCAGCGTGTTCTGGTCCAGACAACCTGGTGTAACTGTTATATCAGACCTGCAGCGTGTTCTGGTCCAGACAACCTGGTGTAACTGTTATATCAGACCTGCAGCGTGTTCTGGTCCAGACAACCTGGTGTAACTGTTATATCAGACCTGCAGCGTGTTCTGGTCCAGACAACCTGGTGTAACTGTTATATCAGACCTGCAGCGTGATCTGGTCCAGACAACCTGGTGTAACTGTTATATCAGACCTGCAGCGTGTTCTGGTCCAGACAACCTGGTGTAACTGTTATATCAGACCTGAAGTGTGTTCTCTGACAAGTGTCGTGTCTTTGGCATCATTAAAACTGAAGACATATTTATCAAATAACTCTGCAATTATTATTACGAGATTAACCTGATTAATCATATGACTGTAATTAACTAGGAAGTCGGGGCACCAAGGAAAATATTCAGATTACAAAGTTATAATGTTCCCAATATAACTTTCAGATATTTTAATATCTGATCAATTAGTCTTTGAATTAATTCATTATTATTTATCTCACGTCAGTCTCATTCCAAACGTCGTAAATTGTTGGTTATCTGTACGAACCCAGTCTTCACTCTGAGTCATCCATACATCAATTGTCTTAAAATCATTTATTTACTAAGTAATTCACAGAAATGCATAACAAACAGTAGATATGTTTACAAAGAAATGATAGAGGAATGTGCCCTAGTGGGCTAAACCGGCATGGCGGCTTCTTAGACAAAAGGGGAGTGGGGGTCAGCTGAGAAGGCACTACAGAGTTGATAATTATAACAATTGAAATGCTAATCCTTTGCACATGAACGCTCACTCATTCGGGAATAACTGCAATCAATATATATATTTACGCTCAGTGTGTCGTCGGGATTTCTGTTGAAAAGTTTGTTTCTGTTGGAGAGTCTGTCCGCACTCTCTCTCTCTGTCGTGGTTAGAATGGGTAGTTGAGAGTGACATTCATTAATGTCGTTATAGGACAGATGTTTCGGCAGTTGTCGGTCTTCACGTTCAATGATACCGAATTCCTAGCTACAGACTAGTAATTAATATCAAAGACTTGTTCTTATTCTGTTGGTATCGATAGTCCAAGAGTTTAACCATGTGGTATGATTAAAATTTCAACAAGAGGAATGAATGGTCAAACCTTGGCCCTCTAGTTATTGAGGTAAGCTGGTCTCCAACCTTTAGCCATCGCGTAATTGAGGTAAGCTCGGTCTGGTGATAGAAAACCAAGGTGGGGGTTTTATTCAGAAGAGCAGAAAAGGGCATGTCCCATGACGCCAGACCATAACTGTGCTCATGGGCGGTCCTCTGATTTAGTTAAGACTCCAAAGGGAATTGGAGTTTCCTTCATTAAACAGTCCAAAATCACATTACACAATTTCACAAACAGTTCCATCCTTATTCATTCATTTTATACAACCATTTAGATGTAAGTCTCATAGCTGAGGCTATTGTATAAACATGATTATGGTAATGTGGCGGTATTGTCTCTCATGAGTTTCACAAAATTGTACCAAACGGACCAGTTCGTAGCTGGATTCTTCACCGATCTTTTATACCTTCTCCAGAACATAAATGTCGTTCGGGTTCTCCAGTTCTGTGAGGTGGAAGAACTCCTTTGTTCTCTCTCTACCTTGGCCACGAGGAGAAGGTCTCCTCGTAGGAATTTACGACCGCTTTTACAGAGCCTGGTGTCAGAAATATAGAGGTCGGGGATGGTGCTCGCTGTGTCCAAAGAGATATCATTAATTAATTTCCCAGTAAACCACCAACCTGGTAAGATGAACAAAGTGATGAATAAATAAATGAGTTAACGTCACAACTGTCTTTAATTGACCATGTTTCCAGCATACTGAAGACCACACAGCTCTATGACCACAGCCTCTATCATCACATTAAAGAACACAACACTATAAGACTGTTATGATCCAGATGAATCCACATCCATATGCAAAACAACATGTCAAACAGGCTTGTTCTGGCCTGTAGCACCAGGTCAGGTGTAACTGTCGTTTCAGGACTAACATGTTTGGCTTACAAGGAAACTCATTATTGGCTGATCTTGGAAGAGAACACGCTCTGGGCCTGTTAGAAAGTTGCATCATACTTCAGATCTGTCTCTTACTGGGCAAAGAAATATATATATATATATATATATATATATATATTATTTCACCTTTATTTAACCAAGTAGGCAAGTTGAGAACAAGTTCTCATTTACAATTGCGACCTGGCCAAGATAAAGCAAAGCAGTTCGACACATACAACAACACAGAGTTACACATGGAGTAAAACAAACATACAGTCAATAATACAGTAGAAAAATAAGTCTATATATAATGTGAGCAAATGAGGTGAGATAAGGGAGGTAAAGGCAAAAAAGGCCATGGTGGCAAAGTAAATACAATATAGCAAGTAAAACACTGGAATGGTAGATTTGTAGTTGAAGAAAGTGCAAAGTAGAAATAGAAATAATGGGGTGCAAAGGAGCAAAATAAATAAATAAATAAATACAGTAGGGGAAGAGGTAGTTGTTTGGGCTAAATTATAGATGGGCTATGTACAGGTGCAGTGATCTGTGAACTGCTCTGACAGCTGGTGCTTAAAGCTAGTGAGGGAGATAAGTGTTTCCAGTTTCAGAGATTTTTGTAGTTTGTTCCAGTCATTGGCAGCGGAGAACTGGAAGGAGAGACGGCCAAAGGAGGAATTGGCTTTGGGGGTGACCAGAGACATATACCTGCTGGAGCGCGTGCTACAAGTGGGTGCTGCTATGGTGACCAGTGAGCTGAGATAAGGGAGAACTTTACCTAGCATGGTCTTGTAGATGACCTGGAGCCAGTGGGTTTGGCGACGAGTATGAAGCAAGGGCCAGCCAACGAGAGCGTACAGGTCGCAGTGGTGGGTAGTATATGGGGCTTTGGTGACAAAACGGATGGCACTGTGATAGACTGCATCCAGTTTATTGAGTAGGGTATTGAAGGCTATTTTGTAAATGACATCGCCGAAGTCGAGGATTGGTAGGATGGTCAGTTTTATGAGGGTATGTTTGGCAGCATGAGTGAAGGATGCTTTGTTGCAAAATAGGAAGCCAATTCTAGATTTAACTTTAGATTGGAGATGTTTGATGTGAGTCTGGAAGGAGAGCTTACAGTCTAACCAGACACCTAGGTATTTGTAGTTGTCCACATATTCTAAGTAAGAACCGTCCAGAATAGTGATGCTGGACGTGCGGGCAGGTTCGGGCAGCGATCGGTTGAAGAGCATGCATTTAGTTTTACTTGTATTTAAGAGCAGTTGGAGGCTACGGAAGGAGAGTTGTATGGCATTGAAGCTCGTCTGGAGGGTTGTTAACACAGTGTCCAAAGAAGAGCCAGAAGTATACAGAATGGTGTCGTCTGCGTAGAGGTGGATCAGAGACTCACCAGCAGCAAGAGCGACATCATTGATGTATACAGAGAAAAGAGTTGGCCCAAGAATTGAACCCTGTGGCACCCCCATAGAGACTACGAGAGGCCCGGACAACAGGCCCTCCGATTTGACACATTGAACTCTATCAGAGAAGTAGTTGGTGAACCAGGCGAGGCAATCATTTGAGAAACCGAGGCTATTGAGTCTGCCGATGAGGATGTGGTGATTGACAGAGTCGAAAGCCTTGGCCAGGTCAATGAATACGGCAGCACACTATTGTTTCTTATCGATGGCGGTTAAGATATCGTTTAGGACCTTGAGCGTGGCTGAGGTGCACCCATGACCAGCTCTGAAACCAGATTGCATAGCGGAGAAGTTGCGGTGGGATTCGAAATGGTTTGTAATTTGTTTGTTGACTTGCCTTTCGAAGACCTTAGAAAGGCAGGGTAGGATAGATATAGGTCTGTAGCAGTTTGGGTCAAGAGTGTCCCCTCCTTTGAAGAGGGGGATGACAGCAGCTGCTTTCCAATCTTTTGGAATCTCAGACGACACGAAAGAGAGGTTGAACAGGCTAATAATAGGGGTTGCACCACTTTCGGCAGATCATTTTAGAAAGAAAGGGTCCAGATTGTCTAGCCCGGCTGATTTGTAGGGGTCCAGATTTTGCAGCTCTTTCAGAACATCAGCTGACTGGATTTGGGAGAAGGAAAAATGGGGAAGGCTTGGGCGAGTAGCTGTGGGGGGGTGCAGTGCTGTTGACCGCGGTAGGGGTAGCCAGGTGGAAAGCATGGCCAGCCGTAGAAAAAGGCTTATTGAAATTCTCAATTATAGTGGATTTATTGGAGGTGACAGAGTTTCCTATCCTCAGTGCAGTGGGCAGCTGGGAGGAGGTGTTCTTATTCTCCATGGAATTTACAGTGTCCCAGAACTTTTTTGAGTTTGTGTTGCAGGAAGCAAATTTCTGCTTGAAAAAGCTAGCCTTGGCTTTTCTAACTGCCTGTGTATATTGGTTTCTAACTGCCCTGAAAAGTTGCATATCACGGGGGCTGTTCAATGCTAATGCAGAACACCACAGGATGTTTTTGTGTTGGTTAAGGGCAGTCAGGTCTGGAGAGAACCAAGGGCTATATCTGTTCCTGGTTCTACATTACTTGAATGGGGCATGCTTATTTATGATGGTGAGGAAGGCATTTTTTTTAAATAACCAGACATCCTCTACTGACGGGATGAGGTCAATATCCT